>NC_064627.1:433353691-433658210 GCF_023864275.1 Schistocerca cancellata
GAACCTCAAAGTTTTTATTTCTTCTCCCTGGATTTTAACACCTACTCCAATTTTTTTCTTTTGTTTCCTTTACTGCTTGCTCAGTACACAGATTGAATAACATTGGGGAGAGGCTACAACCCTGTCTCACTCCCTTCCCAACCACTGCTTCCCTTTCATGCCCCTCGACTATTATAACTGCCATCTGGTTTCTGTACAAATTGTAAATAGCCTTTCGCTCCCTATATTTTACCCCTGCCACCTTTAGAATTTGAAAGATAGTATTGCAGTCAACATTGTCAAAAGCTTTCTCTAAGTCTACAAATGCCAGAAAAGTAGGTTTGCCTTTCCTTAATCTTTCTTCTAAGATAAGACTTACGGTCAGTATTGCCTCACACGTTCCAACATTTCTACGGAATCTAAACTGATCTTCCCCGAGGTCGGCTTCTACCAGTTTTTCCATTTGTCTGTAAAGAGTTCGCGTCAGTATTTTGCAGCTGTGACTTATTAAACTGATAGTTCGGTAATTTTCACATCTGTCAACACCTGCTTTCTTTGGGATTGGAATTATTATATTCTTCTTGGAGTCTGAGGGTATTTCGCCTGTCTCGTACATCTTGCTCACCAGATGGTAGAGTTTTGTCAGGACTGGCTCTCCCAAGGCCGTCAGTAGTTCTAATGGAATGTTGTCTACTCCCGGGGCCTTGTTTCGACTCAGGTCTTTCAGTGCTCTGTCAAACTCTTCACACAGTATCGTATTTCCCATTTCATCTTCATCTACATCCTCTTCCATTTCCATAATATTGTCCTCAAGTACATCGCCCTTATATAGACCCTCTATATACTCCTTCCACTTTTCTGCTTTCCCTTCTTGGCTTAGAACTGGGTATCCATCTGAGCTCTTGATATTCATACAAGTGGTTCTCTTTTCTTGAAAGGTCTCTTTAATTTTCCTGTAGGCTGTATCTATCTTACCCCTAGTGATATAAGCCTCTACATCCTTACATTTGTCCTCTAGCCATCCCTGCTTATCCATTTTGCACTTCCTGTCGATCTCATTTTTGAGACGTTTGTATTCCCTTTTGCGTGCTTCATTTACTGCGTTTTTATATTTTCTCCTTTCGTCAATTAAATTCAATATTTCTTCTGTTACCCAAGGATTTCTACTAGCCCTCGTCTTTTTACCTACTTGATTCTCTGCTGCCTTCACTACTTCATCCCTAAGAGCTACCCATTCTTCTTCTACTGTATTTCTTTCCCTGGTTCTTGTCAATTGTTCCCTTATGCTCTCCCTGAAACTCTGTACAACATCTGGTTTAGTCAGTTTATCCAGGTCCCACCTCCTTAAATTCCCACCCTTTTGCAGTTTCTTCAGTTTTAATTTACAGTTCATAACCAATAGATTGTGGTCAGAGTCCACATCTGCCCCTGGAAATGTCTTACAGTTTAAAACTTGGTTCCTAAATCTCTGTCTTACAATTATATAATCTATCTGATACCTTCTAGTATCTCCAGGATTCTTCCATGTATACAACCTTCTTTCATGATTCTTGAACCAAGTGTTAGCTATGATTAAGTTATGCTCTGTGCAAAATTCTACCAGACGGCTTCCTCTTTCATTTCTCTCCCCCAATCCATATTCACCCACTATATTTCCTTCTCTCCCTTTTCCTACTCTCGAATTCCAGTCATCCATGACTATTAAATTTTTGTCTTCCTTCACTACCTGAATAATTTCTTCTATCTCATCATATATTTCATCAATTTCTTCATCATCTGCAGAGCTAGTTGACATATAAAGTTGTACTAATGTAGTAGGCATGTGCTTCATATCTATCTTGGCCACAATAATGCGTTCACTATGCTGTTGGTAGTAGCTTACCCGCACTCCTATTTTTTTTATTCATTATTAAACCTACTCCTGCATTACCCCTATTTGATTTTGTATTTATAACCCTGTATTCACCTGACCAGAAGTCTTGTTCCTCCTGCCACCGAACTTCACTAATTCCCACTATACCTAACTTTAACCTATCCATTTGTCTTTTTAAATTTTCTAACCTACCTGCCCGATTAAGGGATCTGACATTCCACGCTCGAATCTGTAGAATGCCGGTTTTCTTTCTCTTGATAACGACATCCTCTTGGGTAGTCCCCGCCCGGAGATCCGAATGGGGGACTATTTTACCTCCGGAATATTTTACCCAAGAGGACGCCATCATCATTTAACCATACAGTAAAGCTGCATGCCCTCGGGAAAAATTACGGCTTTAGTTTCCTGTTGCTTTCAGCCATTCGCAGTACCAGCACAGCAAGGCCGTTTTGGTTAGTGTTGCAAGGCCAGATCAGTCAATCATTCAGACTGTTGCCCCTGCAACTACTGAAAAGGCTGCTGCCCCTCTTCAGGAACCACACGTTTGTCTGGCCTCTCAACAGATATCCCTCCGTTGTGGTTGCACCTACGGTACGGCCATCTGTATCGCTGAGGCACGCAAGCCTCCCCACCAACGGCAAGGTCCGTGGTTCATGGGGGTATGAATTCTGAAAGTAATGACTCTTTATAAGTTAATGTCATTACTTCTCTCTCTCTCTCTCTCTCTCTCTCTCTCTCTCTCTATCTGTCTGTCTCTCTCAATGAGATTCAAGTTATTTTCAGGGAGAATTCACTTATTTTTAAATAATATTTGGGGCTTACTTTATTTTTTGGTTGATTTATTGAAGCACCTTCTCTCCCCTTTTTTCTTTTTGTGTGTACTTCACAATCTGACTGCAGTGACCACTGTCAACAATCAAACAATTCTCTATCCCCCAGTATAATGACTGAACATCCACCATCAGAAATGCAAACAAAAAAAGTTCATGCCACGACTTTGGTCCCTGAAGTTATATAATCAAAGCAAAATTTAAGCCACTTCATGTGTTGGTGAATCACATTCCACTGGGGGGGGGGGGGGGGGGGGGGGAGAGAGCCACATTGAAAGTAATGATAATACTGTAACATTCCTGCAGTAGTGGTTTCAATGGGATACTACTGGACATTATGGGAAAAATCTTGGCAGGTTTGTGGTGATCGACACTGTACAAGCGATATGTAGAGTTACTCTGAATTCCCTAGTGCCTGTTTAACCAAGTATGTTGTAAATTGAATCACTGTCACTCAGTGCACCTGCAAACACATTCTAAACACCAGTGACACACCACACTATCCTCTTAGTGTGCACAAATCCTCCAAATGACACAGGTGACACTTGATACTCTCAGAGTGCACTAACCACATGTACAAAATTACTGCAGTACTCAATTACTTCTGACTTTTGGCAAATAAAACACTGGATAGAAAATATGGAACAATCCGGATCAGAATCTGAGCTTAAATTCAGTCACATATAACTACTTGATCCCAGTACATTAGTGACTATGAAATATTTCTATCATCCAAGAGGTCTGCCTCAATAGCTGAGAGGTCAGCATGGCAGAATGCCATGCAAAGGGGCCCAGATTCGATTCCTGGTTGGGTGGGGGATTTTCTCCGCTCAGGGACTGGGTGTCTCTTATCATCGTCTCATCCTCATTGACATGCAAGTCACCGAAGCGGCATCAATTAAAAAGACGACTGGTCGACCCGACGGGAGGCCCTAGCCACACGACATTTCATTTCATTTCATTTCAGTTCATCATCCAAGAAACTAATTAAGCCCACTGTTTACCATTGGATAGCAATATCTCCTAACTAACCATTCACAATTGGAACCACTGGATAGTATTTCACTGGTGGAAACTTGGCGTAGTCAAATCAATCCCCCGTCTTGAGCCAATGATTACTCTCATCTTTAAGTACTGAGAATATACCACTATTGCAAGTTCCTCTACTCCACTGTGATTATCCATTCTTCAGCTTATTGTAAATGCCAGCACTCACCTACACTGAGAATGTCCATGTCAACTTGACTGTCCAGTACAGCTCCTCCATGATAGCTAACTGTAAGATTTTTGAACCACTTACACAAACAAACATACAGTGATATCATCACTTTTAACAATTAACTCATTATTTCACATGAGTGTCAATTTTTTTTCCCGTGGCTGGCTGCTACTATTGTAAGATCTTTGCAGCTCAAACTGCTACTGCTGTCTGCCACCAATGTAGGCATGATCTTTGCTGCTTGAAGCTTGAATACAGTTCATCGCTTCTGCATTGGTACTCCACAACATTTTTGAACAAACATGTGTTAGTAACATTACAAATAATTAATGATGGATATTCAACCTACATCATCAAAAACTCAGCTACTGCACCAGTATTTTAAGATGACAGAACTCCCATGATGACAATTAAAATAAAACGTATTCCTTTGACCTGTCACGAGATCTTTAAGGCCATGTAGCCTCCCACATTCGTTATATCTTTTCCTTCAGTTCTTGAAAAGCCTCTTCCAAGATCTGATGCCTCTACACAAACAGAGGTTGCTGGTGTCAGACTTATGCCTGCATCTGTCAGTGAACTTGTAAAGCTGCCATTATTTCAGAGTCTGTAGTTCCCCTCCCAGCACTATCAAAGGCAGTCTGGTAAACAGTCCTCACTGTTATTACCACTGTTTTGGTGGTTCCTACAAAGCCTTCCCAGGCAAAAAAAAGCAAGTGGGAGCTTCCACCACAGGCAAAAACAGGTAATAAACCATCAGACCATGTTGATGTTCTTTGCCTGGTGGCTCTACAGCTTCGCTTCAGAGCCAGTAAAGTGTCATGTCTGCCTGGTGAAACCATCTCACATAAAGATGGAACCACCATCCACTGTAGGCTCCCCACCTCAGCAGAGAGACAGGCTTAAAGTGCAGCCCCCCCCCCCTCCCCCCGATAAAATAAATAACTCCCATACTTCAGTGGAATATCGATGGGTTCAGGACTCATGTGCAGCCTAACATAGGCACACTCCTGTGCTTGTTTACAAGAAACACATTTTAAAGCTACTGGTGCTGCTGTGCTTACAGGGCTATACATCCACCACAGGGATGACCTGACTGGAGAAAGGGCTAAGGGAGGGGTTGCTGTGTTTCTCGCACACACCACAGTTCTACTCTCTCCTTGGTTACTGACCTACAAGCAGGAACCGTTGAAGTTCATGTGGGTCAGGAGATAACTATCTGCTCAATTTCTTTACCTCCACAGGATGCGAGAGACTCTGAAGCTCTCACAGGCCTTACAGAACAACTCCCCCACCCATTCCTCCTACTGGGAAACTTCTGTGCCCATAATCTATTATGGGACTCAATGGATAATTGCCCTAGTGGTTGAGTTTTGGTGTGCCTCATGATGTCTCAGGGCCTGTACATCCTCATTTCTTGGCTGCTGCTGGGTCATCCTCAGCCATCACCTCTCTTTCTGCTCTCTGACCGTTGCAGACTCCTCTCAGTGGGAAGCAACTGATGACCTTTGTTCCAGTGACCACTTCCCTCCTTGGATCCACCTATTTGATGGAGCATTACTTGAAAGGAAGCTTCTGAAATGGATGGACAGCAGAGCTAAGTGGATGCTGTTTGGCCAGCTGGCTGTTTTTGAACACCGAGGCAGCTTCCAGGAATGGGTGGACCTCATCATACAAGTGATCCACTGTGCTGCTGATTTATCTATTTTAAAGTGCGCAAATCATCTTAGGAGGCAACCTGTACATTGGTGGGCTTTGAGTGCCATCAGCCATCAGGGTCAAGCATGTGGCTGCCTAGCAGCACACAATCTCGCAGTCTTTTGATTAGTTATAGCCAAAGCTCAACATGTATAATTAAGAAGAGCAAGGGAAGGTCATGGCAAGTGTTTCCGGACTCGTATCAACTGTTACACTTGTTCTACAAAAGTATAGGAAGCTATCAGGAGGATTTCTGGTAAATGCAGTTGCTCACCTGTAGCAGCAATGCTGAAACAGGAGTGTCTCTGCACAATTCCAAAGATGTCACCCAGACAATAGCAGAGCCAGGATCCAGCATTTCGCTGCTAACGTGCCACAATGGAGTGGGGTGGATCGGACTCAGATCCAACAATTCTGAATCTTATAACTGCCTTTTCTCCGTGTGGGAGCTGGATTTGGCACTACCTGCAACTCATGATACTGCACCTGGTCATGACCAAATCAGTACTACATGTTTTGATGTTTGCAAGCAGCATCAAAGTACCTCTTCCTCAAATGTTTTAATTTGATACAGCAGACAGACCACTTTCCCAACTGGTGGTGAGAGGCAATTTTGATACCTTGCATCAGACCAGGAAAGAACCGAATGTATCCCAGTAGGTTAACGGAGCATCGCCTTAATAGGTATGTGGGTAAAACTTTGGAGCAAATGGTTAACCAACATCTGGTCTGGATGTTAGAGACCAGGTTACTCCTTAGCCACTCTCATTGTGGAATGAGGAGATTTCGATGCTCCATCGACAACCTGACCCTGCTAGAGGTGACTATCAGGCAGACGTTCCTAGGTAAACATTGTTGGTGCTCTTGTGACCACAACCTCATCTTCATATGGTTCTTTGTATCTAAGTACTTTTCTTAGGTCCTGAGTTGATAACTTGCTTTTGGATTGTTTTCGCGGGCGAATGGCATTTCTTAAGCCATGTTTAAAGTGTTACCCTCTTTGCAATAGCCGTCAACAGTATCACGTTTACTGTACAGAATGGACAATTTTGCTGTTTCCTGTTCCTCCTCTAGTGCTGCAATAGTGACTCAGAATTTGCAACTTATAGTGCAGTCATTAGAGAAGTGAGCTGCAGAGAAGGGTTTTTAGTTTTCTGCGGGTAAGTGTATGTGTGTGTTCATTTTAATTGTTCTCATTATAATTTTAATTTATGTGCCTTTAATATGAGGGACACTATTCTACATTTTAAAGATTCGTTGAGGTTTATGGGCCTCATTTTTTACTCCAAACCATCCTGGTTACCACACCTGACTGATCTGAAAACCATGGCCCAGACGGTGTTGAATATCTTAAAGTGCCTTAGTCACAGATCTTGGGGAATGGGCACTGCTCATCTGCTTCATTTTATAGGGCTTTTGTATGATCTGGCTAGAGTGTGGATGAACAGTGTATGGTTCAGCAAGGCCATCTTATCTAAAAATTGTTGACTCCAAAAGGGGATTAGGCTGGCCACTGGTGCTTATAGGACCAGCTGCAACCCTGGTCTTTGTGGTCAGGCCGGGGAACTGCTATTTGCCAACTGGCAGCTGTTCCTTTTCCCTCATCTTGTCCTCAAGATTCGACTGCCACAAGACTCTACTGTCATCGATGCAGAATAATACATGATCTTGTAAGCACTGGAGCAGATGAGGTGTGATTCAAGTGCTAAATTCCTTCTCTATTCTGACTGCCTTGGCACCCCTAACTCTCTACAACACTTTTACCCAGCAGATAAAGTAGTCCGGAATATCCAGGAAGCCATCCTAGACCTACAAAGGCTGTGAAGGAAGTGTCTTCCTACTGGGTGCCAGGGCATGTGGATATTAAGGGGAATGAAAGGGCAGATGTAGCAGCCAGTTCTCAGCTACTTCAGTGTGCCAGCCCCCTAGATATTATCGCCTCACTGTTGAGAAGCAGAGTAATACGTTGGCGAGAAGAAGAGAGGCCGGAAGTTACAGACAATAAGATGCATGTAGTGAAACCCACAACAGCTGCAGCGTATTTTCTTGGAGCCTCTTTACCTGTCTTCACAATGGCCACAGCCCTATGTTGCATGGTTTCTTGCTCTGGCGAGAGGACTCTCCTATGTGTGTCATTTGTTGTGTACAGGTCACAGTGTGTCATATATTACTAGGCTGTGTTTTCTTTTCAGACCAAAAGGTAGCAGCTCATTTGTTGACAGACTTGCCCTCTATTTGAATTGATAATTATACAAATGTGGGACTTGCTTGTTAAAATTTTAGGGTGATGTTTTTAATGTGTTATCCGGATGGCTGGCTCATACATGATTTTTGCAAGTGAACAGTCAGCCACATATTACTGTGAATTTATATTAGTTTTCCTCTTAACAGGTTTAGAACATTTGGATAATTTTAATGCTACTTTCCTGAGCTAGTGTGATTGTGCGGGTGATTACGGGTGAGATTGTGGGAGAGTGAGTGTCGTTTTATCTAAGTTTTTTTGTATCTCTTTTCTCACTTTTTCCCTATTTTATACATAGTTGTTTCTGCCAATTTTTTATGGGCGCTGATAATGTCATTGTTGAGCACCTCTTCACACACACACACACACTCTCTCTCTCTCTCTCTCTCTCTCTCTCTCTCTCTCTCTCTCTCTCGTACAAGAACCAAGCTTTGAATGACAGGAAACTTCTTCCACTTCTTTCTGTAGACTTAACTGACATCCAGCAGTAAATCTTACTGTAACCCCCCGCCCCCCACATTTGATGTGCGCGGGAGTGGAAGTCAAACATGGACTACTTTAAATGATGTAGCTGACAGGTGCACATTTGTGTTTCACAGTTGTTTACTTTCATGGTTCACAACCTCCCATATACACATTTAATATAGCCAGTGCACTATTGTTTAACTTTCGATAAGCCTCTTTAAAAGGCAAACATCCACATTCTGCTACAATAGTTTACTGTTGAACATTCAGGAGCAGTAAAACCTAACCACACATTTCTTGAAGAATAACAAGGTACGTATGGAACAGACACTGTCATTGTTTTAACACATGACCTACTAGTGTTACTCTTATTTCACAGATGCATTGTTGTTGATCTAACAAATACAGGTTCCTCGTCTGAAACTCGGTCATGGACTGACTATCTCGGAACCAAATATTGGGCCCTCATGTATCCTCACAATAATAGGTGCTGAAACTACACATTCTTTGATGTTTAATTTACAGTAATTACAATTAAAACTTAACTCATTTGATTAACTGTACACATCGAAAAATTGGTTCTTTTTAACAGTTTCTTCTACTACAAGAATTAGGCCGAATTACTTGTTTAAATGATGAAATTAACAGATGTCATTATGCAAACAATACTTTTGACAAAACTGTTAATTACTTTGGAATTAATTAAGGGCTGGCTTTGCTAACATGTTTTCAAATAGAGCTAAATAGATCCTTTAAGAATACTATTAGGTGTTCCTCCAGATGTATATATTTAGTGCAAAATTTATATTTGTTTATAGGGACCGATGCCCTTTCTAGTCTGGTCCCTTCACCCCCACAAACCAACCATATTTGTTTATACATAGAATTTAATGTGTGAAACAATTACTGATATCACCCTATAACAAAAGATACTAATGAGGAGGAATAGCCAAAATAAATTAGAAAATCAGTTACATACATAAAAGTATTAAATTAGATCTGGTGTTATATTCTTGAATTTGTGTAATTGTTTGGCTTTGTAGACGAGCAGTCCAGTTGTTTGTTGTTTTGTTGGGTGGGGGTTATCTAGTTCTCTCATGTTCTTCCACTTTCTTCACTGTTCCTGATCACATAGTATATGTTTCTGATCTTTAATTTTGTCTTTCAGAGTATACAGATTTGACTCATGTAACTGGATTTGCTCCTAGGTCATAGGATGCCATTATTTTATGCAGCACTGTTTGTATAAACTGAAATGTTTGGAAAGAATTGCTGTGGTTTGAGTTTCTTGTGTATCAAACTATAGTGTGCTAGACACAGAGGAATTTTCATCTCAGGTAATACAGATTCTGGGTGTTTCACATGCCTCTGTGTAAAGCATGTACCTTGAGTATCCTGATTCTTGAAAAACTGTTGCCACCTGAGTTATCTGACATGGGCAACAACATGTTGATTACAAGGGTCACAATTTACTGTCATGGATTGTATATGTATCAAAATGCAGCTTATCATACATCCATTCGGTTGCTGAGCAACAACTAGTGAAGTGCCGTATCATTCAGAACCACTACATAACTATGGAGTAATGAAGTCCTTATCCCTCGGATTACCATACTTCATAGGGTGTAGAGCTTAGTTTCGGCGTGGGAACTATTGGACACTCTGAGCATGTTGGATAAAAGTCACTTTGACTGATGAGCCTCAGTACACATTAGTACATGCCAATGACATTTTACCAGTGGATCAAGAATCACATGAAATGATTCTTCTAATAATTTCCGGGTATGCAGCCGGATCCCGTCGACATTCTGCCACGATATTTCGGCCCAGAGACGTCCGGCCATCATCAGGTGAGTACACAACTACTGAAGAGCCCAGGTGCAGTCGCGGTATTTATGCCGAATCTCGCGCATGTGAAATGTACTGGCATCCTACAGCGCATGCGTCAGGTGTTGACATGCGCAGCATAGCCGAGTTGTACGTGCTGCCCTCGGTGGTGGAAATAAAGGTTCATCTAGTCATTGAGTATCGAATGACACTGTCGATTCCGCTGTGATTGTATAATTTTAATAACAGGATTCCAATTTTTATCCAGCTGAAAGCCGTTGTCACGATTTATAAGATTATTGGCAAGACGTATTTCCACTGATTCCTTGATTACAGAATCCCAAAAACCGGAAACCGGGGATAAAATTTTTGTTACATTGTATTCCATTGAATGTCCCAAGGAAATACAGTGCTCTGCTACTGCCGATTTTGACGGTTGCCGCAGACGGGTGTATCTTTCATGTTCTATACATCGTTCATGGACAGTTCTTGTCGTCTGGCCAATATATGCAGAAGTCACATGAAATGATGTATCACACCTGTTCACAGGGCACCATTTAGGCAAGTAGTGTAGGTACTACCATGTGGGTGATACATATGATGAAGCTGTGACCCTGATATGCCTGTAATCATGGGCATCACAGCTAGGAGGGGCAGGGCATGACATGTACCCCCAATATTTATTGAAAAGCATTTTTCAGAGTTTTGAGTCTTAGTTGACAAAAAATGACACTTGAATGAATATATCCAAGCTGAGCTGTTTACACATACTAAAAGCTCTTGTGCAATAAGAATTAATGGCTTGCACTATTCCCGTCCCCAATACACCCATTCCTGTAATTGTCTTTCTCTGACAAGTGATAGAAGAACCTTATGTCTAGTCATGTGTGTCATTTTTGTACCCCAAGGGCAACCTGTACCTTCAGCATAACTAACATATATCACCCCATCACTTCCTTATTGTGACAGAATTATTTCACCTCTCTACAGATGGCCCCTGTCCAACCAACCTCTCTGTGTTGTGGGTGGTGATTGAGGAATCGTGCATCAAGGTAGCTCATGGAGTCCATACCATGATGCTTCACAGCCCTTATCAGGTTGAAAGATTGTGCTGCAGAGTACTATATAGTGTTGAGCAGTACCCTGAATGTTTGGTACATTCTGGCAATAAAGTAAATCTCTTAGTCCATCATCTTTCGGGCATCCTCCGGGGACAGTATTATTTCTTCTATCTGTAATTCAGCTGATAACTGTACAACAGTCTTCAAGAAAATTTCGATAGAAGAACCGAAATTCTGTTTGCCAGGATAACTCAGGAAACACTGGTAAACTCCCTGTTAACATGGCAACAATCCTTTCATGTCCAACATGTCCACATTTCATGTGAGTTTGTAATGTATCCTCTGTCTGTAGTGAGTTGTAGTGGACTGAAAACTCACTCTTGTAGTTGGACATTTTTAGAGTCAGTGGTGTATGAGTAATAGAACAGTAATAATTTGGTGGTTTCAGAGTCACAAATCTGCCATGTGAATATTACAATATTCGTAGTCACTGCAGTTTTGTGAAAACTGCATTGGGTGAGTATTCCTCTTCATTATTTAGATACATAACATGTTGCTTCTATCTCTCTATTTTTTTTTTTTTTTTTCACAGAAAGAGTGTTGGTACCTAGAAAGTGAGGGTATGGATGAAGTCTACTTTTTGTTCTAAGTTTGGCTGTCAAAATTAAATCTTTTAAAGAAATCTGTGTTGTGGGGTTGCATATGTGCTACATATTTGGGTAAGGGTTAGTAAACATCCACATCATCTTCATTGAAGGAGGGTACCATTTTTAAGGCTAATATATTGCTTTGTGTTTCAGTATATGAGTATATAGATAATTTTCATGTTTACGTGTTTTAAAATATAAAATGTTTTTTACAGTTACGTGACGCATGTAAAGGGTGCTAGGTAGGCAATGTTTGGAATAGGGCCCCTGGTCCAGAGGTGAACTGTTTTTATGCTGCATGGAAAACAATTTGTTTCAATCTTTCATGTCAGCTGACTAGGAGAGTGATAGTATGTTTTTTCAACTCTGGTGATTACTACATTTCTGGTCTGCAAATTAAATTAATAACAAGGCCCAGTGCTGGGGTACATATAAAGCATACCATGTTCACATCATATTACACAGTTGGTATCTTTTTCTTCACTGATGGTCTGTGTCCAGTCACATTACAATGTGTTTTGATTGACTTTGTGTAATGCAGCTTCTGTAAATTCTGTAAATGACATTTTCCACTTGGGTGTAACAGTTTTAATTGTGCTTTTGCAGTTTTGTTTTACATG
Source organism: Schistocerca cancellata (assembly GCF_023864275.1). Classification (NCBI taxonomy): domain Eukaryota; kingdom Metazoa; phylum Arthropoda; class Insecta; order Orthoptera; family Acrididae; genus Schistocerca; species Schistocerca cancellata. Next base: position 433,366,153 of record NC_064627.1, read on the forward strand.
CTATTTTCAACCATAAAATTTTATGTTATATTATGACGTAGAAATAGGTTAAAAATAACGATGACCTTGTAGGGCTGTGTCAACCTTGATGGAAATAACCAGTGGCTATTATCAATGACACAAGTAATGTGATAACTAGATTTGTGGCATTTATATACAGGTTGACTGACTTTTGAAGCATGAGGAACGAGATTTAATGCTGCTTGTGTGCATTTTCTTGAAAATATATATTTAAAAAATATATGCAATTTTCTTCTCCAGTTATGGTCAGCTGCTGATTTATCCCTCTTAGGAGTCATGAATGGACACAGGAAAGGAGTGTGGTGTGTGCAGTTCTCGCCTGTTGATAAAGTTATTGTGTCGTCATCTGCAGACTGCTCTATCAAATTATGGGCTATCTCGGATTTGTCTTGCATCAAGGTATTGTTCTGCCACTAATGTTTTCTGATTATGTATTGCTTGTGAGGTGAAACAAACTCCTGACAGTTTTCTTGGTTGCAGATTGTCATTGTATCTAGTTTTGTGGATATACCATTTGTTACATTGTGCAATGACTGCAGATTAGATTAATTACTTCTCCACTTCAAAGAAGTTTGAATTACATTATTAAACAAGATATTAAATTGTTTTTAGTGTATTTGTTTCCTTCTATTCCCATTCTAAACAAAATGGAGTGGTAGTACAAGGTATAATGAAAGGAGTTATTTGTTTGATTAATAAAATTAAATTTCTTTTGAATCATATTTACCTTTTAGCTCATTAAATGACATCCATTAATTTTCTAATTTATTGAAATCTATTATCAGTTTAATGAGTTCAGCAAAATACTGAATTATTTCAGTCATGATTTGTTTATTTGATATGAATTTTCTCATGCCAATCCATGTCTTCAGTGAGTTAAATCTAGAGAACAGTAATATTTAGTGTCTTTTGACAATTGTGGACATGACAATTGCAGGTGCACTGTGCGTTTGTCCTGATGAGAAACAATTTTTTTCTTCATTAAGGCTTGTGGGTTGCCTTTCTCATCAGGACAAACATCAGTATCTCATGAAGCGAATCAAAAAAAGGCACAAATATAACCCGTAAGTGTTTATCATTTCTTGGGTAGTTAATCACGCTGTTGAACTGCTGAAAACTTCCTGAAACATTTTCAGTTATAAGAACAGCTGCACTTTTCCCATGGAGAAACCAACTGCTTTGATTGTTGCTTGTGTAAAGCCTTGTTTAAACCGGGTCACCATCTTGCAACATTCTGGTATGTGGCACTGCCTCAAGCTACATTGACGCATGCTGTCCCATGATTAATATGATGAAAGTAACACCTGGTGTTATGTTATAAGCTGCCGCAGTGTACCATGGGAAGCTCTCTGGCTCTGTGGATTTCTGTGTGGCATTTTCTGTGCGGCAGAGCAAAATTTGATACATGAAGGGGTCTAATGAAAAGTATCTAAGATTTCTTGAGGGCTGCAGATAATCTGAGGTGCTGTGGAACTAACTACAAAATAACCATATAAAAAGAGATTTTATATGGAATGATGGTTAAAAATATGAAATTGATAAAGAGTACTGTAAAGAAAAAGGTAAAGACTGTGTGAAGTGCAATTCAGTAAGAACACTCCTGTGTGACCAGTAAAAAATGCCGCTCAGTCCTTAATATGATTGACAGGAAATGCTTTGCATGTGAATTGTTAAAATTCATTCTCAATGTACGGATCCAAATCCAGGAAATACCAGCTTAATTGTTAAGTGTTTCAATATTTCAGTAGCTATACATATTTTATAACATTAAGGGTACATGTGCAAACTACTATAGTGCACCAATCAGTAGTCATAAAATTATCAATAAGTATACTTTTAAAGCAGGAAATTTTATTCTGTTCGTGAAACATCTCAGTTTTTACAATTTCTTGTAATCAATAGACTACACATAGTGCCTTCTACCAAATGCATTTGAATAGGTTGATAGATGTAAAAAAATTAATTGTAGTTTCAAAATTCATTTACGATAGCACACCACAAGATCACATTTGTAGCAGTAAAGTAACTAAAAAGTGAGTCAGTTTGTATAATTCTATTTATTTACATAAATTAATATACGTGATTATGTCCTGCCATTCGGCCTTCCGGTGTGGTGTCAAAAAATATATATTCCTTGAATGCTTCTCATGCTAGTCGTCCATCATTGGAAGGTGTTCGAGATATCTTCCCTAAAATGCATATACTCATATAATTTCATGTAGTTTCCCTAGAGTCACCAAGAACAGTTGTATCTTTGTCCAAGTTTTCTGTCCTGAAAATCGTTGGGGGTGAGTGAATTATTCTGGAAGCTGTACTCTTCTTTAAAAAATTGTGTAGTTATCTACAAGCTTTTGTTACTTTCTCAACTTTCTCTACTTTAAGCAATATAGGCTTTCTAAATCTGTAAAAACAGAGGACATTGCTCGAAATGCATTTTCAACTAAATGTCTTGGTTGTGGAAGTTGGTAATTAAATATTCTTTCCTATGACTTTGGTAATTCCCGAGCATGTGGTTTCTTGATATTAGTGGTCAATGGGAATGCTAAAATATATAGACTCAGTTTCTCTCTTATTGGAGGAGATTATGTGAGAGGGAATTTTAATTTATTTTCTGTTACGCTTTATGAAAAGAAGTGTTCTTGAAAACTACTCCATCAGATATGCAACCATGACATCTGACATGTATGGACTGAAAACAGTAATTTGTGCCTACAGTTACTATAAGCACAATGCTAAATGTTGGTTTGAAGCTAATATATTCATTTCCAGTCTTAGTGGGACACACAATTTGTATTTTTGTCATCTGTCACTCCTATAATATGAGAGAAGTTCCATTTCACTTTGAAAATTCTGGCAACATTCTTCCATTCCTCAGTATCCTACGGAACCTGGAAAGTGAAACATAATCATTACTTTCCCTAATTTTTCAGAAGATGTGCGACTGAATGGTGATGACACAAATCAGTCTACAAAAGAAAACATGCCTCCAACTCCAGGCAAAACATTGCAAAAAAAAAAAAAAAAAAAAAAATAAAAAAAGGAGCAGAGCAAATGGAGAATGACACTATATCTGAAGAAGTATACAAGATATTGAAAAAGTGCTACCACCAGATATGAATGGAGTCTCTGTGGTGAATACATTGAGAATGAACCGAGGAAATGCCCCTAGACAACCCAAACATATGTGAAGCACTTACTTGTGAATGTGCTGTCCAAACAGCATTGGGGTAGTATGAAATCGTAATATGGTACCAAGTTGAATTCATGGTGAAATACTGTCTTGGTAGTTGGTAATTAAAGTCTCCATTGGACATACTTGTAGAATTATTAAATAAGGCACCATCTTTGGTTGCTATATCTAGTATATTAGTTCGTGGGGCTACTTTAAATATTATCTTCTTCCAGTATTGTTTTCTTTTCCGCTGAATTTCATTTTCATTGTTGGATACATGTGTAGTGACCAAGTAAGCTGCTGGTTCAATCACTTGATTTCCCATTCTCCTGCAAGACTGACTTAGTGTGGCACAGATTCTGTTGCTTCAGTATAAACAAAACTGCCGCATGCGGCATAGGCAGCAAGATGTTGCCTTTTGTAGTGTGGCACATATACATAGTATGCCACTTTGTTGCGAGATGTTGCCCCAGTGTAATCGAGGCATCAGAATTAGAAGGCATTACATCTCTTTCACTCTGACAATCAATTAAATAAATTGCACTTAAACAAGCAGATCATCTTCTGTGAACAAAAATTATGCCTCTAAGATAAAAAGAAACATAAAAATCATGTGCAACTTGTGTCCAAGGCTCTAACTTATCAGAGGTCCATTGTATTACATATAACAATTTCTTAACAGCAATATAAATTAGGATATATTGCTATACTCCACATAGTGGAGGTATTGGGTGCCAGGTTGGCACATTTGGCATTGGAGCCTAAGTGCCTGGAGACAACAGAAGTGAGTAGCAATCTATGTTAATTCATATAGTGGATTTTTCACAGGTTGGTTCTGCCTATAATAATTTTTGTTAATTAAATGTACATGTTCCTTTATTTGCAGACATTGGAAGGTCATGAATCATCTGTGTTACGTGTTGAGTTTTTGAATAATGGCATGCAGCTTGTTTCATCTGGAGCTGATGGACTTCTTAAGATATGGAGTGTGAAAACCAGTGAATGTGTTGCAACTATGGATCAGCATGCTGGGAGGGTTTGGGCACTGGCAGGTATGCTCTCTTTTGAAATTATGAAATAACTGTTTTCCATGCGACAACCCCACTTAAATAAATTCATTTCATTTATTTAATTCCCTTGACAACTGAGTAAAACACAATTTTTGTACCATATGCATTTTGCCTTTATTCTTTGCAACACATCTTCAGTGGCCTAAAATATGTACATATTTTTGTTTATACTATTTAGTTTACATTTAGCATGTTATATACGTAATTACAAACAGTCTGACACTTTTTCTTTTGTGTGACGTCGTAGGGATTTAAAGTTCTGCTCACAGATTTCGTGGATGGTGATCTACATATTATGATGCTGTGTTCTTTTTCCTTTGTTATGTCTGTTCTTCTTCTGGTAATTGCAATTTGAATTTTTTTTCTTCCAACTTTAGGGACTGAATGCATGTTTTGGTGTTGTTTTGGGTGGTGTTGCCAATTGTTGAATGTTATTGCCTACTCCTGAATGTGTGCTCCCATCATCATTTTTTGTCAGACACTTATTTTCCAGCATGGATGATCACAAATGCATAAATGAATATCCACTTGTCATAGAACTATCCTGCAGCCTACTGTCGAATTTCCTTCCGCGTATTCATAGCAAAAACCTGCAAATTGATATTCATAGTTCCCTTTGCAACCATCTAACATTTTTGTTTGTCCATTTCCTGTGTCTCTTTCTTGACTATACCGTTTTTACTTTTTTCCCCCCTCTCTCACATTTACCACCCAGTTTTACCTCCAATACACTTGTAGCATTTACCCATCACACACTGATGTTATTTACATACTTTTCCTTCCCTTCTCTTCCCTACTATCAACCCATCCCAAATGGATCTCTGCACAGTCGACCTGCAGTAAAAAAATTGACCGTGCATCCAGCAACACTATGTAGCCCTAAAAGTGAGTGTTTTCTCTAGCCAAAAAAAAGGATTTGTCCGAAAGCTAGCAATGATTACAGTGTGCTTTATGTGCCTGCCTCTACTATTCTGTAAGTTGTTACAGTAGAACCATTTTTAATGAATCGCTGGAGACATTTCTTTCCCCTGGAAAGGCATTCTCCCGAAATGGAGGTGTTGTCCGAGTACATAGGAATGACATAGAATCATAATTCAAACATGTTTTGGTGATATAAGAGCTATTCACCAATATCCTGTGCTACAAATTTAAATACAGTATTGTAGAAACACCTCTTGTGTTTTAAAATCAATGAGAGTGGTTTGTTTTTCCTTACCTGAGTACTGTAATAAAAGAAGTTGTCATTCTAGTTTGTTGATATTACTTACAATATACTCAAAAACAAAGATGATGTGACTTACCAAATGAAAGTGCTGGCAGGTCGACAGACACACAAACGAACACAAACATACACACAAAATTCAAGCTTTCGCAACAAACTGTTGCCTCATCAGGAAAGAGGGAAGGAGAGGGAAAGACGAAAGGATGTGGGTTTTAAGGGAGAGGGTAAGGAGTCATTCCAGTCCCGGGAGCGGAAAGACTTACCTTAGGGGGAAAAAAGGACGGGTATACACTCGCACACACACACATATCCATCCAAACATATACAGACACAAGCAGACATATTTAAAGACAAAGAGTTTTTTCCCCCTAAGGTAAGTCTTTCCGCTCCCGGGACTGGAATGACTCCTTACCCTCTCCCTTAAAACCCACATCCTTTCGTCTTTCCCTCTCCTTCCCTCTTTCCTGATGAGGCAACAGTTTATTGCGAAAGCTTGAATTTTGTGTGTATGTTTGTGTTCGTTTGTGTGTCTGTCGACCTGCCAGCACTTTCATTTGGTAAGTCACATCATCTTTGTTTTTAGGTATATTTTTCCTTCGTTGAATGTTTCCTTCTATTATTACAATATACTCATCTACATTCAAAGAGGAAAAGAAACAACCTTCACCTCCTCCTCAACCTGTGCTTCCATTTTGTTGTCATTGTCACCACCAGCTCCTTCACACATCTCTTTTGTGTCCATCTTTGTTGTGGAATTCAGGATGTCGGTATCACAATAAAGTTATTTCTGGAATTACACATTTTCAGAAATATCATTGATCCTACTCCAGTCTTCTGAAGTAATGCCATCCTCAGCAGCAACTGGCTATACGACAGACACCGTTTGCGAATCAATTTAACACAGTCCGTTGTGTTACAGGACTCCAAGCAGCAACAAAAATATGCATAGCCTGTAGAATTCAACTGCTGAGTCTCATCACTTCCTGCCTCCCAAGGAAGGAAACTGGCTTCTGCACAAATGCTACTTTGTTTCTGGCTTTGACAGAGTGTATTATTCCCAAATCCAGTGGCTTTTATAGTTCTAAGGAAGGAACACCACAATTAAATTAGTCAGAAATGATGTTTTCTTGGGATGTCCAGGCCATTGGTCAATAATAAGTACAAATTTCCTCCCTCCTGTACCTGTTTTGGCATCTAAATATCTGAGAATCTGAGAACTCTCTTAAAGATATCTGGTGTCATCCAGGCTCTACTATTGGACTCGTAAATACAAGGTAAAGCTTTTGCGTTTTTGAAATGCCTGGGAGTTCTAAATTTCCATATTAGTGGAAGGCAGCTTTTCACTTGCATCATTATTTGTACACAGTGACATCATCAGCCTTTCTTTACTTTTTTTTTTTTTTTTTTTTTTTTTTTTATCCCTGTGGCGTTTATGCCCCTTAACAGAACATGTTTTTGCAGGAAATAAGTTTTAAAAGGCGTCAGGTTCATCAGTGGTGAATATGTATCTGGGCCCAAAACCCTGTGGCAATCTACTGTAGTTTACACTTTCTCCACTTACACTTCGGAACGACAGATTATGATGTTTTTGAAAAAGACCCAACCAGCCAGTCGATGGACTTCAGTTTTCAGTGCTGATTTCATGAGCCTTTTCTTGTAGTTTGTTTCCACTTACAGAAATGCTGCCACTTTGTATTTGTTGACACCCCTTGGGTCAATCAAAACTTGCTGTACCAGTTGCTGGATTTGACCCATGATGTAACTGCGTTGTTTGAAATCATGGAGGCATGCATGGAAGTAGACGGTGTGTAATGAAAGGGATCATGTTTGAAGAGTACGGTGGAGTATTTGGTGACACTCTCTAGTGTTGAATGTAGATGTTTCAGAATGTTTTTGAGTTATGTTAGGGACTCATCGGACTGCTTGAGTGCCATTTACTAGGAATATTATTGGAAGCGTGTGTGGCAGTTTGCTAGTGAGTTACTTTTATGTTGGCAGTTATTGGCTGTAGATTTGCTTCTGGACTGGAACTCTTAGGGCAATGTGTTGTTTATGAATGGAGATTTAATTTTGCTTATTGTTTGTTATTAGTTATGGATATGATTACGAAGTTTATCAGCAGGTCATTGTGTGCCACTATGAGCTACAATATGGTGAAAACTATTAAATTTTTGTAGTTGTTTGGTTTGATTGCCAAATATGCGAAGTACCTCGGCTGTGGCAATGTTATGGGATTAATCAAAGTTGCTGCTTCTCAGACCAGGGATGAATATATGTGACGTTCTTGATGAGACTATATTTGGCATTCAGTTCAGAGAGGTTCCTGATTTCAAAACTCTAGGCTGGCCATTCTAGATTTTGTGTTGTTAATATATCAACAATGTAGGAAATGACAGATTGCTACTTATCGTGCAGAAGACACACTAAGTTACTTACACAATGCATTCGGTCACAGACTTCATCAGCAAAAGAGAAAGGGAAACACCCACCATTCATACACACAAGCAAGCACACCTCATGCAAACATGACTACCAATTCTGGCAGCTCAGGCCAGAATGCAACTATCATGTGGGTTGGAAGCAGCAATCTGGAGGCGGCGGGGAAGGGAAAAAGGGTTGTAGTGTACAGCTGGAGGGAGAAAGGGGGGGGGGGGAGAGCAGAGGGCGGCAGAGGAATGCTGTCTGTCTGGCGGAGTGTGTCTGGGCCAGAATGCCAACAGGCATTAAAGCCTTTGGTCCTTCCCAGAGCCTCTCCCCTGGATCCATTTCCCTCCTCACTGCGATGGCCACAGACATTCACCTACATGCTCCCCTAAGTCCACAAACTCAACAATCCTGGATGCCCTATTGTGATTGAGTATGTGCCCGCGTTGAAAGGATTTTGGCCCTCATTGAGCAACGCCTCCAACCAATTGCCCATAATCTCATCAAAGATGGCAACCACTTCCTTCACCAACTCTCCACCATCCCTACCCCTTTACCTCCTGGATCTGTACTTGTCACTGTTGGTGCAACCTCCGTTTACACCAGCATCCCTCAAGCCCACACCTTACTAACTTTATTGTAACCTAGGCCTACTTCTCCTTCGAAGGGAAGATATACAAACAAATCCGTGGCACAGCCATGGGTACCCACATGGCAACCTTCTATGCCAACCTGTCTATGGACCATCTAGAGGAGACCACCTTTGAAGGGAAGGTACACAAACAAATCCACAGTGCAGTTATTGGCACCCACATGGCATCCTTTTATGCCAACCTGTTTATAGGCCATGTAGATGAGACCTTCATAGCCTCCCAAAACTGCCATACCCTTAGCCTAGTTCAGGTTCATTGATGATACCTTCATGATCTGGACTCAGGCCAAGACACCCTATCTTCACTTATTTACAACCTCGAAACCTTCTCTCCCATCTGCTTCATGTGGTCCTCCTCAACCCGGCGTGCCACCTTTCTAGACTTGACCTTCTCCTCTCTAATGGCTCCATCTGCATCTCTGTCCACACTAAACCCACCAATCACCATCAGTACTTGCATTATGACAGCTGTCATTCTTTTCATACCAAAAAATCCCTCCCATACATCCTGGCTACCTGGGGATGGCATATCTGCAGTGACAAAAGATCCTGTGCTCAGTATGTGAAGGTCTCACCAAGGCTTTCACAGACAAGAACTATCCCCCAGACCTAGTCCACAAACAGATCTCCTGTGCCATTTCCCCTCACAGTCCCAATCCTCCCACCATCCCCAAGAACGGGCCACGAAGGAGTGCCCCCTTGCATTACCCGGTACCACCCCTGACAGGATCAAATGAACCACGCCCTTCACCAGGACTTTGATTACCTATCATCATGTCCTGAAATGAGGGACGTCCTACCCCAGATCTTCCTCACCCCTTCTGAAGTGTGTTCCATCGACAACCCAACCTCCACAACATCCTAGATCATCCCTATGCCACTACCAATCCTAACTCCTTGCCACAAGGATCATATCCCAGTGGAAGACCCAGATGCAAGACCTGCCCACTTCACCCACCCAGCACTTCCTATTCTGTCCTGTCACAGGTTTATCTTAATCCATCAGGGGATGGGCCACCTGCAAAAGCAGCCATGTCATTTACCAGCTTAGCTGCTTTTAATATTGGATGACTACCTGCTAGCTGTCCACCTGAATAAACGACCTACGCCAAACTGTGGCCAAGAGCGAAGTAGACTGCCAAGTGGCACAACATGCAGCTGAGCATAATGTGCTTGACTTCAATGGCTGCTTCACTGTGTGAACCATCTGGATCCTCCCCACCACCACAAGCTTTTCTGAAATCTGGAGATGGGAGTTTACAACACATTCTCAGCTCCAGTAATTATCCTGGCCTCAACCTACAGAACATACTCTCCCCACACCCTTCACCCTACAGTTTCCACACCGTCAGTCCTACCATCTCCTCCACATTCTTGTGTTCCAGCCTCTTTGTTTGCTACCCTCTGCCAAAGCACCTGCTCATCTTCCCCCGCTCCTCTCCTTTTCGCTCTTTCGCTCCCTTTTTCCCCACCTCCATGCACCATAACCTCCTCACACTGCAACTGCTGGCATTCTGGTCCCTGCACAGTCTGCAAGACAGTGTTCCTCTGCCCCACCTACCCTTACACTACTATTCCTTCCCCTTCCCTGCCCCCTCCACATTGTTGCTGCCATCCCATGTAACACTTGCATTCTGCCTAAGCTGCCAAAGTTAGCACTCACGTGTGCATGAGGAGTGCTTGCTTGTGTGTGTGTGTTTTTTTTTCTCTTTTGCTGACGAAGGCTGTGGCTGAAAGCTCTATGTAAGTGTCTTTTAATTGTGTCGTCTTTATGGTAAGTAGCAACCTATCTGCTGCAACATTGTTGATATTCCTTTGTGGGTTTTCTATTGTTTGATTTTGTTGTGAACATACTATTTTTGCTATCACTTCTCGATTGAGTTTTGTGCCCTTTGAGACTGGTGTTAGTGATTGTACGTTGAGGTATTGGTTTTCTTTTTGTAGGGAAGTTTGTTCAGTGACCAAGTATAGGAGACAGTTGGGAGGAGGAGGGGTGGGGGGAGGTGTTGTGGAAATTGGTGTGTCTGTATTATTTGTTAAGGTGAAATGTGGGAGAGTGAGTCATATTGTGGGAGTTGATTCTGATTCATAGTCATCTTATAGGGATTTAGGGAATGGGGGTTTAAGCATTTAGTTGTCAGTCAGAGAGTGGAGTTTCAAAATTTTCAGATGGGTCTTGTACATATACAACAGAAGGGTACTGGGGGGATCATTAAATCTGTGATAGACAGAGGGAAGAAGTACACATTCACCTTGCAATCTCACTTAGATGAGTACTGCTGGAGGAAGATTTTGTTAGATAATTTTTGACTGTTTATGAATTTGTATAACATTATTGGGAAAATGTGTAGGCCAAATGTTTTAAGTTGAATTAATGGATGGAGGTAAGTGGTTAATTTGATTCAGGTTATTTTGTTAGGGTCAATTTTGGGTTTGGGTCTAGTGTGTTTTCTTGGTGTAGTTTCTTGAAGGTTTGATGAGGGGATGGGGGTTGTGTTAGATTGTTTTTTTTTTTTGGGGTGTTTTATGTTTTCTATTTCACAAGTATGAATGATGTATTTTTTTAAAATTATGTATTTACTTGGGTTTTGTGTTTCATATGGGTATTAGATTGTGGGTGGGTGGTGGTTTAAGAGGGGTTATGTTTGGAAGAAATGGATGGCATCAGCAGGTTTTGTTTCCCAGTCTTTTCGTTGTTTTCATTGTAGTGTGTACGGTATGTTTATTTATGTGCTTAATTGCGTGTTGCTTGTATATTGAAATTGATATTAATGTATTTTTTTTAAATTTTGGTGTTATGTTTTAACTATTTTGATTGTGGTTGGTGAATATACTGGATTTTATTCTAGATATTTCATTTAGGTTAGGTGTTCAGTAACAGCTGTGCAGGTGAGTTTTGGTTTTTTGGCATCATGGACTTGGTTTGAGCTGTGTAGGTCAAGCAAAATTTCTGATACCAATTTTTGGAGCGATTTGTTCTTTTACGGTATTGTGAATTTTGTATGAGCTTGCAGGTCAAGTGAAATTTCTGATACACTTCTTTGCAGATCATTTGTGTCTTGTTATCTTAGAGTTCACTTTCTCTTTTTACATTTCTTGAGGATTTTGTTTGCTGGTTTTTTGAGTAATCTTTTGTTTTGTTATGTCTCTAATGTTAGAAATGTCATATAATTAATTTGTCTTCACCCAGGGTATCCTAATTCTCACAATTGTTTCCTTAGTGCCACACAGTTTATCCAGTTAAATATATTTTTCATTATTTTTGTCTGTTTCTATCTTTAATTTGTGATGTCATGCTCACCATATTGTATAAGGGCGAAATGGCAGTGTCTGCCATCTTGATGACTTCTTGGATCAAGACTGACAGATATTGGATGTTTTAGTACCTCCAACCACTTTAACAGAATATTTTCCTCATAATTTAATGTAGACATATAAATGTTCCTCGTTTCAGGTCTGTAGGAATCATTAGCTTTGACATTCAAGAATGCTTCCCGACATCTTTAATGGTGATCAGTTTTTGCTGAATTATAATCTTTCTGCGTTTGCAGGCCGTAACTCCACAGTCCGCCGCTCGTGGTCTCGCGGTAGCGTTCTCGCTTCCCGAGCACGGGGTCCCGGGTTCGATTCCCGGCGGGGTCAGGGATTTTCACCTGCCTCGAGATGACTGGGTGTTTGTGTTGTCCTCATCATTTCATCATCATCCAGGAAAGTGGCGAAATTGGACTGAGCAAAGGTTGGGAAATTGTACGGGCGCTGATAACCACGCAGTTGAGCACCCCACAAACCAAACATCATCATCATCATCATCGTAACTCCACAAAGTGACACCGATACGTTTGGCATTTCAATAAAGAAGTAGTTACCCTTCTTGCACTTCGTAGACTAAGTGACAGTGATATCAGATCACATGACCCAAGTTGCACAGTAGGCAGGGCGGAAATTTATTTCTGATTCATTCAACACATCTTCATGGTTTTGCTACAAGGGTAACTGAGTTATTGAAAAAAAAAGAAACTATGATCTAGCTATGTGTCAATCAAAACAATCAGTTACCATTATTGTGCCGCAAGGCCCAAAGTTCAGCCTGTGTAAAACTTGAAAGAAATTAGAAAACCACTCAGATATCTTAGGAATTGCATGAAAACTGGACTTTAATTTGCAGAATGTTTCATGTTTGTACCTTAGAAGTAGACTTTCCCCTAAAGTGGGGTGTATTAAAAGCAGAGAGGAATAAAATCATTTTTATGGGATGTTTACCAGGTCCAACGTAAACAGTTATTAAGAACAGGAGTTCCTTAAAAGCGGATTTGTTGATTCGGAGTACTACTGCTAATGCACCCGAACATTGCTTTCTGCCTCGACATGTCATTACCATATTTATATAATTGTATATGTTGTTCCTTGAGAAAATAGTTGCATGGTTAGGGTGGCTTTAAAGTTGGGTATGTTATGTGTTTACCATTTTAAAAATAACATTTTATGACTGTTAAAGAGGTTTTCTATTATCTGTGGGACATGTTTACTCTTGCTTCATTTTGACCCCAATTTTAATTATGTTTTTGAAAGCTTAGATGCATTTACACCGGTTAAATTACTGAATTTTTCTTTATATTCCTGTAAGTAGGAAGTGCAATTCGAGTCATTAGGTTATGTTTCTTAATAATCAAGAAGACTGAGTCAACATTTCTCTGCAACAGAGCTGTCATTTCATCCTTTCATTCCTCCTGTGGTGACAATGGAAGCAAAGATGACTTTTTGACATATGATTTTCATGCTGACTTTTTAAAGTCTGTAACTATATGAAAAATGATGTAATGCTCGGTGCTTGAACATTTTACTATGATGTTTATGGGTTAATACATGCATTATCTTAGTACAGTACTATATATTAAGCTTAAAATGTTATTGGATTGATTTAGTAAGTACCAAAAAACTCCTTCTACACAACACTGTAAGTATCTTAGCCTGCCAGATGGCACATTGAATTGTCATGAAAGTTGTAATTTCTGGTTGACCACGGTGAGCTAATTTGGTCTTAGTTACTATCATTCATTAAAAATAATGAATTAGCTCCACAGCAGTCAAACAAATAATTTGTGTATTTGAAATATGGCTTCCTTGTCCAACACCAAAAAGTCTTTACACAAGACTTAACTTGTAAATCTAATCAGTGAAAATAGTACTTTGTTATAAATTAAATCATTACTGTTCACATATTTTACTTTGTGCTCTAGGGGTTTATTCGTATATGTCTTTGTTTTGAGTCTTGGATGTCAAGTAAATGATTCTCTGTCTCTCTCTTTCTCTCTCCAGTGTCCAGTGATGAAAGCCACCTTGTGACAGGTGGTTCTGATTCAGCATTGGTGGTTTGGCGTGATGTAAGTGATGAAAAGCGAGCTGCTGCTGAAAAGGCAAGCCAGCAGTTGGTTTTGCAGGAGCAGCAGTTAAACAATTTATTACAGGCAGACCATCTCCTTGAAGCTTTGCAGCTTGCTCTGTCACTGAATCGTCCAAGACAGGTGCTATCAATTGTACAAGGTACAGTAAAAGAATGTATTGACAAATCCACTCTTAAGGAATTCCATTATTCAGCAAATACTTCCATTGCTTCCGGTGAAATTGATATAAGTACAATGTTACTGATATTTAGTTTTAATGAATGTTGCAAAGTCTGCTTTTATAGAATAAATATTAAACATTTTGCAATATGAAACCCAGCTATGCTGAAATTCCTATCATGTTCAAGAGTTTGCTGTTGCTCCTTTTATTTTTGGATGAGTAGTGTTAAATTAATGATAGAGAATAATCAGTAATTCACAACTGATTGTTATTGCTGATAGGTAGATTGTATGTAACTTCTGGTCAGTAATTTCAAACAGGTGTCAATTTGTACAGATTGGTCATTTCCTCTGATGACACAGAAAATGCTATCATTGGGTACAAGTTCACTGATTTATCACATTGTGTTGTTCATCGAAGTTTTGAATTTTACACTGTGTAAGTTTTGTGTAGTTGTTGCCAGCAAAAGAAGAAAGCTTAGGTAGAAACGACAATTTTTTTTTGTTATCCAACACAACTGGAACATTAAATTCTTCAAGTTGGTAGCCCTGCACCTGGCGAGACGGGTGTGTTTTGTGCTGCCGTACAGATAAGTGATTTAGAGTGTAATAAAACTCTGTGTGGTTCAGGAAATCAGTTTAATACGTGTATTAGTGTGTTTTGCAAGCTTACTATTAAAGATTTCACTTCTCTTTGCGTATTGTTCTAGAAAACGCGAAAGGAACATAAAGTAGGGTTACAATCGTATTCTTGTATACATTTTAGCGCAGTAAAACTTATAGAATCTCATTTAATTGTTCTGTTCCGTTCCAGCAAGTTAAGAAAAGCATATCCCTTTGTTGTTTAACTCTTATTTTGCGAAACACAGCGTAAATTTTAAATTCCGGTATCTGGAAACTTTGTACATATGGTAGTAGCTTTGTTTATATACAGTTGCCACTAGGCCTAATTTTTGTAAATGTGTTTTTCTTCTTCTTTTCAGTAATCTAACTTATTGTCACTAAAGTAAGTTTGTTTACATACGATTGAGACTAGACTTAATCTTACGTAAAAGTGTTTTCTTGTTTGCCTGTAATTTAATTTGACTTATTCTCGCTAAAGTAAGATTTTTACCATGAGTGAAAAGTGCCTGACATGCCACAGAATTGTTAGCTCTGGGGCTTGGTGTGATGGGTGCAGGAGTTTTTTTCCATTGGGGTGACTGTAATGGCGTGGGAAATGGGGAAGTGGATCGGACTCATCTGTGGTTCTGTAGAATATGCAGTAGAGATAGGAAAATAGTGGAACAGGAGGGGAAAATTGCTGCCCTTCAGGCACAGTTAGAGCAGGCTAGGGAAGATCTGAACAGGTTAAGGAGGGAGAAGGGTAAAGAGAGGTGGGAAGTGGCAACAGGTAACAGGAGTAACAGACCTAGAACTTTGTTAGACAGCTATTTGGTGAATGTGAAGAATAAGTTTGACCTGTTGCTTCAGTTAGAAGCTGATAAGCCCCAGACAGAGGTGGGTGTAGAGAGGGCACAACAAACTTTCAGTAGAACATTGAATAAGAATGTAGGGAAGTCAGCTAAGAGAAAGAAAGTATTATTGTTAGGTAGTTCACATGCCAGAGGTGTAGGCCAACTTTTGCAGGTCGAGTTAGGATCAGAATACCAGGTCACAAATTTTTTTAAACCAAGTGCTGGTCTGGGTCAGGTGACAGAGGATTTAGGTTCACTCTGTAAAGATTTTACCAAGGAATACACCGTGGTTATTCTGGGTGGGCCGGCAATAGCATTGACAGATATCCTGGGTACAATATAGAGTGTGACGTGGCAAAGATTGCATCAGCAACGAGACATACTAGTGTTGAGTTTGTGTCTGTTCTGAGACGTCATGACCGACCTCATTTAAACTCTTCTGTCGGGAGAGTTAATTTGGAGCTGGAACGGCTGTTTGGGTCGAGTGCGGGGTCATGTATTGGTCTGGTTCCTGTTGATTCTCTCAGTAGGTGGGATTATACTAGACATGGCCTACACCTCAACAGGAAGGGAAGGGTTAACTGGCTGGGCTAATAGCAGGGAATGTAAGGGGGGGGGGGGAGGGGAGGCACTGCCATGAGTGGTAATACCAGTGGTCATAGATGTTGGAGCAGCACCTTTTTTAGAATAGGTAGGATAGAACGAAGTCAAGTTCTGAGAGAAGTAAAGATTGAAACAAACTTCCAGTTTGATAAACAAATCAAACAGCATAATCCTGGCACATTGGATCAGTGAACACAGCTGTTGGTTAAAAATTTACAGCAATCAGCAGAAATTTTATTTCCACCTGATTTCATCTCGGTAAATGTGAAATGCCAACTATCTTTAGTGTGCATCAAAATATTCGAGGGCTTAGAAGTAAAATTAATGAACTACTTATGTGCATTGATCAATTAGAGTCATCCAACCCAGTTGATATAATCTGCCTCTCTGAACATCATGTGACCAGTGGCATAGATATGTTAAACCTTACAGAATTTAAGTTAGCCTCCTACTTCTGTAGACAAAAGATGGAGAAAGGAGGAGTTGCCACATTTGTTAAAAACAGTTTTAAATTTAAGAATATTGACATTAATAAATTTTGCTTCGAGCAGCACTTAGAAGTGTGTGCAGCAGAGATAGAATTTCATAATAGGTCTTTCATAATAGTAGCCATATACAGAGCACCTTCAGGAAATTCGAACCTGTTTATAAATGGTCTTGAAGACTTATTATCTCATCTAAAATTAAAAAAACAAAGAACTAGTGGTTGCTGGTGATTTTAATATAGATGTCCTGAAACACATTGTCAGCGAACAGTTACTGAAATCAGTTACATTGTCATCCAATTTAATTTCTACTGTAAATTTCCCAACTAGGGTATACAGATGTTCTAAGACTGCCATTGATAATATATTTATACACAATTCTAGGCAACTAAGCCACATTACAAAACCAGTAGTAAATGGAACTTCCTGGCAGATTAAAACTATGTGCCAGACTGACACTCGAACTCGGGACCTTTGCCTTTCGTAGGCAAGGGCTCTACCAACTAAGCTACCCAAGCACAACTCGCGCCCCGTCCTCACAGCTTTACTTCTGCCAGTACGTCGTCTTCTACCTTCCAAACTCATTCTGGAAACATCCCCCAGGCTGTGGCTAAGCCATGTCTCCACAATATCCTTTCTTTCAGGAGTGCTGCAAGGTTTGCAGGAGAGTTTCTGTAAAGTTTGGAAGGTAGGAGACGAGGTACTGGCAGAAGTAAAGCTGTGAGGACGGGGAGTGAGTTGTGCTTGGGTAGCTCCGTTGGTAGAGCACTTGCCCGTGAAAGGCAGAGGTCCCGAGTTCGAGTCTTGGTCCGGCACACAGTTTTAATCTGCCAGGAAGTTTCATATCAGTGCACAGTCCGCTGCAGAGTGGAAATCTCATTCCAGTAGTAAATGGGCTATCTGACCATGACATGCAACACCTAACATTAAATTTTGAAAATTGTCAGGGTAAAACATCTATCAGAACTGAATACAGAAGGCCAATAAAACAGTCAAAAACTGAGAAATTTAGGAGATTGCTCAAAGAAATTAATTGGATGGATGTTTACAGCATTCAAGACACAAATGGAAAATACAAAACATTCATTAATAAAGTTAGCACCTTATTTGAAAATTGTTTTCCCCTGAAGGTAACTCAAAGTAAGCAGAAGTCTAATAAGAAACCATGGATCACATAAGGGATAAAGATATCATGTGAGACAAAAAGGAAACTCTATCTGATACGTAGGGACACCTTTGATACTAGCATTATTGCTCATTACAAAAATTACTGCAAAATAATGAAGAAGGTTATCCAGAAATGTAAACACCTGCATTATGAGAAGAAGATAAATACATCCAGCAATAAAATAAAAACAATATGGGATATAGTTAAAAAACAATACGGGATATAGTTAAGTTAGAGACAGGTAGAACCAGACATCAGGAGGAACAAATAGCTCTAAAAATAAATGAAACCCTGGTAACAAACGCATGTTGTGTTGCAAACCATTTGAACAAGTATTTTGTCTTTGTTACTGGTAGCATGGGGTTGTCAAGTTCAGTAAATAATGCAATGGAATATCTGAGACCAGTGCACACAAGCAATCTCAGTAAAATGGAATTGACACTTACTTCACCCAAAGAAACAGAATCCATCATAAAGTCCTTGAAATCAAAGCATTCTAGTGGTTATGATAACATATCAACAAAGTTAATAAAAGTGTGTTCATGTGAGCTTAGTCATATCTTAAGTTATTTGTGTAATCAATCACTTGTCACAGGAACATTCCCGGACTGGCTTAAATATACTGAAGTTATACCTCTCCACAAGAAAGGGGACAAAGAAATGCCGTCAAATTACCGACCGATCTCATTTTTGCCAGCTTTTTCAAAAATCTTTGAAAAGGTTATGTTCAAGCGTCTACTTAAACACCTTAGTGAAAATAACATACTGTCAGAGTCACCGTTTGGGTTTCTTAAGGGTTCTGATATTGAGAAAACCATTTACACTTACAGCGAAAATGTTCTTAATTCATTGGCAACAAATTAGAGGCAACTGGCATATTCTGTGACCTGTCAAAGGCGTTTGACTGTGTGAATCACAGTATTCTTTTAAGTAAGTTAAAATATTATGGCGTCACTGGTAGTGCTGCAAAGTGGTTTTAGTCATATCTTACTAATAGAAAACAAAGGGTGTTATTACATAAAACTTCAGCAGTAGGCAATCGGACATCATCTGACTCGGAAGAAATTACATGTGGTGTCCCCCAAGGTTCCACTACTGTTTCTTGTGTATATTAATGACCTGTCATCTGTTACATTACCAGATGCCAAGTTTATCTTATTTGCAGATGATTCAAACATTGCAGTAAATAGTAAATCAAATATAAATTTAGAAAGGGCAGCTAATCAAATTTTTACTGACATTAATAAGTGGTTCATAGCCAATTCACTGTCATTAAACTTTGAAAAGACCCACTATATGCAGTTCAGAACTTCCAAGAGATTTCTTTCTGGTGTGTGTATAGTATAAAATATGAGAACGTGGAAATAGTAGAAGTTGAGAGTGTAAAATTCTTGGGATTACAACTTGATAATAAATTCAGTTTGGAGCAAGATACTAACAAATTGCTAAAGCACCTAAACAAGTCTGTTTTTGCAATGCGAATGATGTCAGACATAGGAGATATAAATATAAAAAAACTGACATATTTTGCTTATTTTCACTCCATTATGTCATATGGTATCATATTTTGGGGTAACTCCACAAAGCCGGCCGATGTGGCCGTGCGGTTCTAGGCACTTCAGTCTGGAACCGCGTGACCGCTACGGTCGCAGGTTCGAATCCTGCCTCGGGTATGGATGTGTGTGATGTCCTTAGGTTAGTTAGGTTTAAGTAGTTCTAAGTTCTAGGGGACTGATGATCACAGATGTTAAGTCCCATAGTGCTCAGAGCCATTTGAACCATTAACTCCAAAAAAAGAGAAAAAATTTTTAGAGTGCAGAAGCGAATAATAAGAGTAATGAGTAGTGTAAATCCAAGAACATCATGTCGAAACCTGTTCAAAGAATTGGGCATATTAACCACAGCTTCTGAGTACATTGATTCCTTGATGAAGTTTGTTGTAAATGATACAGCTCTTTTTCCAACTAACTGCTTAGTACACAGTATCAATACTAGGAATAAGAACAATATACATAAAGATTTAAAATCACTTACTCTTGTCCAGAAAGGAGTCCAGTATTCAGCAACGCATATTTTCAATAAGTTACCAGCAACCATTAAGAGTTTAGTTTCTGACAAGGCACAATTTAAACATAATTTAAAAGAATTTTTGGTGGCCAACTCCTTTTGAACAAGTGCAGTAGACCATTTTAATGAAAATTTATTATACTTTAAGTTTAGAAAATACTTGGTTGTAACAGTCAAGTAACTACCTACTGTGTGAACGATGGATGTATGGAAAGCAGATGTAAGTCTTAAGTCTGTAAATAGTGGAAGTTTAAGTTTAAATCTTGTACATAATCGGACTGTTCTTAACTGAAGACCACTGAAATGAATAATTTAATTTTTGACAATACTTGGTTGAAACAGCCAAGAAACTAGCAAATGGCTGAATGATGGATTTAATAAAAGCAGATGTAAGTGTTAAACCTGTAAATATTAGAAGTTTAAATTTAATTCATGTACATAATTTTACTGTTTATTGACTGAGGATCATTAAACTCAATGAAACTCAAATTTTTCTAATTACATTTTTGTAATGTGTTTATCTGACATGTTTAAAACTCAGGATGATTCCCTCTTTAATGGGTCTATGGAATGAGTAATTAATCTAATCTAATCTAATCTTCAATATGGCAAACAAATATGATTTGGTGCCATCTTCTTTATGCAGTATGCACTGAAAAATAAGGATGCATCTCTCAGTGTTGTAACTCGCAGTTCCACTTCATTAAAGAAGGAGAACGTTCATGCTTCATCATATAAAGGGTCCTACACATATTCAGTTATTTATTTATTTAGCGTATGGCAGTGCACATCATTCTACACTTCTTACAAATGTTTAAATAAAGATACACATAAAAAACACAATAAAATATGCTATACAAGAAGTATAAAACATACAGATAATGGGCAATACAATTAAATAGACACATCAAGATTGTGTATGATCAATACAATTAAATACAAACATCAAGATTATGTATAAAGTCTTTTGCGACGTTTGTTGCCATCAGAAAATCGCAGAACTTGCCACTGTATGCTCTTCTGTCGCACTCTTGGACGATGCGGTGGATGGTCTGTCTGTTGACTCCGCAGTCAACAGTTGGGAGTTGGTGTTTTTCTCCATTTGTAAAGAGTATGTGCACATCTTCTGTGATTTGTCTGTATTCTGTTAAGGGATGACCGTATTTTACATGGTAGTTCATATCCAGGTGGTATCTCAGTGATACAGGGGAGGACACACCTCTCGCCATTATTCCCTCCAGGTCTTTATTGTATCAAAGTTTATACTTTGCAATTCCTTGGCTGTTATCATTGTTGGATGTCTAGACCGAAGTCTGTTTCTTTCCATGTCAGGCATGTCTCAGTGTATAGGGAGCTGGATGCTGTCGAGTATCTTCCTATATTCCTGGAGAAGAGCGTTTTTCCGACGTAGGTCTGCAGATGGTATGTGGCTTAGAGTTGGCAGCCAATGTGTTGGGGTTGATCTCATGGTTCTGCTGACAATTTGCATCGTGCTATTCAGCTGCACGTCAATTTTTTTTGTGTGAACACTATTCATCCAGACCGGAGTGTACTACTCTGTGGCCGGGTAGACCAGTCCGAGTGCCGACATGTGTAGCGTGTCAGCCGAGGAGCCCCAAGTAGTGCCGCACAGCTTCTGGAGAATATTATTCCGAGATGTTGTTTATAAGTGAGCGCTCTGTCCAAAGTGACTCCAAGGTACTTTGGATGCTCATTAGATCGATTTCCCTTGAGATGAACGTCAAGTTGCTTGCTTGCTAATTTATTATTGAGATGGAAACATTTAGTTTCAGTTTTTGTAGAATTTGGCTGTAATCTCCATTTATGAAAGTATGTACTTAATGTCTCCAAGTCAGATGTCAAGGTTGTTTCCATGACCTCAAAGTTCTTGTGTTGTGTTGCCAAGACCCAATTGTCTGCGTACCCAAACTTCCTGGAAGATGTTGATGGCATATCGGCAATATATAAGCTGGAAAGAAGTGGAGCCAACACAGAGCCCTGTGGTTTAACTGTGTTGTTATATGTCCAAATCAAGATCTCAATGAAAGATGTGTAAGCCACATTCAGATTTCCCCATCAGATCGCTCAGTTCTGGCATTGTGTGCATTATTTGTGATGTTAAAGTGACAATAGGAAACAAAAAAGATCTACAGTTTGTTGTGTGGTTGAACCTGTGTTGCTTGTTTAACTCTTTCTGAAAAGCAAATTGAAGGTTGTTTATTTTCTTTGCTGTAGCACAAGTCACACCAAGTTTTTATTTTAAAACATTTTTACACATCCACACTTTTTACAGCACAAACTGGATTGTGAAACACATTCTATATCCCAGCATTCAAGAAGATTCTGAACATATCCAAAAAACGTTTTTGCATACTTGTATGTGTGTGTGTGCATGTGTGTGTGTGTGTGGTCTATTTTTGACGAAGGCCTTACGGGCCGAAGGCTTTATTTGTAACTGTCTTTTTGTTGTGCCTGTCTGCAACTCAGCATCTCTGCAGTATGGTGAGTAACAACTTTCCTTTTCATAATATTGTTACATTCCATTCTGGATTTTCCATCGTTGGACTACTAATAGAAAATCGAGATTGGGAATTCAGTGCTTTGAATGGCTGGCAGGATCTGTTGGGCAGGAAGAAAAAGTCAAACATCTTATCAAAATTTTAAGTATACATGGAAACTATTGAATATTGGTAGAAGAATATTTTGCCACAGTTGATGATGTACATGAGTCCAGAAATGTTTTCATTGCAGATGGAGTTGAGGCATCTTTTTTAATTTACTTCCTGTAAATTCAGCAAGTCCATTTTGTTCAGGGGGATAAATGTCATGGAAGCAAAATAGCAAAAAAAGAATGATGACCCTACTGTGTGTTAATAGTGATGGCAGCGAAAAGTTGCTGCCTTGAATAATGGAAAATTTAAAAATGTAAAACAACTATTATGCACTTACGATTTAGTTAGCAGTGCCTGGGTGACTGCTGAAATTTGTTCAAAATTTCTTAGTAGTTTAGGTGTCAATATGTATGCAGCAGGAAGAGAGATCATTCTTAACATTGACACATACTCTGTACACCCAACGGTTATGAGCTACTTTCTTGGAATGCTGTCATGTTTCTTCCGGTTCACTGTATTGCAGCTTCTAGACATGACCATAATTCATCTTGTAACAGTGAAACAGAGGATGGCTGTTGTGCAGAGGTCAATTTTATTCCTCAAAATAAAGGACATTATGAGAATGAACATTTTGCAGGATACGCACATGTTTGTTGCTACCTAGACTGCTGTAACTGTTGTTGCACTGATTTGCAGATGTCAGCTTTGGGTCAGTATCAATAAAAGAAGATGATGATTTTCTCAATGCCGTAACAGATATTACAGGAAGTGTGACAGCTCAGGACTATGTTGTAAAAGTGACATCCTGACTTTAGCATGGTGGTGGTGGTGGTAGTTGTTGCATACATAATTTTCTCTAGTACCTTCAAAACTGAGATAAATAGTGAAGATAGTAAGTAATTATCAATTTCGGTCTTACCACCTTTATGTTAAAGAGGTCTGAAAATAGCGTATTTCAGTCTGCCTGCAAATATCACCTGTGATAGTGAGGCATTCCATACATCACTATAAACATTATATATTTGTGAAAAACAGGATTTTAGTACTTTATTTGAGATATTGTCAACTCCTTGAGAGTTTTTGGCTTGGAGGGAGTTAATTACATTCTTAATTTATTTGGCAGATCATGGAGTAATTTTAATTTTCTTGTTTGTATGAGGCATTGCTTCTTGTATATATTCTATTGCTTTATCTTTTTGCGATGTACTTGAGGGCAATATTATGGAGATGGAAGAGGACATAGATGAAGATGAAATGGGATATATGATACTGCGTGAAGAGTTTGACAGAGCACTGAAAGACCTAAGTCAAAACAAGGCCCCGGGAGTAGACAACATTCCATTAGAACTACTGACAGTCTTGGGAGAGCCAGCAATGACAAAACTTTACCATCTGGTGAGCAAGATGTATGAGATAAGTGAAATAACCTCAGACTTCAAGAAGAATATAATAATTCCAATCCCAAAGAAAGCAGGTGTTGACAGATGTGAAAATTACTGAACTGTCGGTTTAATAAGCCACGGCTGCAAAATACTAACACGAATTCTTTACAGACGAATGGAAAAACTGGTAGAAGCCGACCTCGAGGAAGATCAGTTTGGATTCCGTAGAAATGTTGGAACACGTGAGGCAATACTGACCCTACAACTTATCTTAGAAGAAAGATTAAGGAAAGGCAAACCTACGTTTCTAGCATTTGTAGACTTAGAGAAAGCTTTTGACAATGTTGACTGGAATACTCTCTTTCAAATTCTGAAGGTGGCAGGGTTAAAATACAGGGAGCGAAAGACTATTTACAATTTGTACAGAAACCTGATGGCAGTTATGAGAGTCGAGGGGGATGTAAGGGAAGCAGTGGTTGGCAAGGGAGTGGGACAGGGTTGTAGCCTCTCCCTGATGTTATTCAAGCTGTATATTAAGCAAGCAGTGAAGGAAACAAAAGAAAAATTTGGAGTAGGTACTAAAATCCATGGAGAAGAAATAAAAAATCTGAGGCTCGCCGATGACATTGTAATTCTGTCAGAGACAGCAAAGGACCTGGAAGAGGAGCTGAACGGAATGGACAGTGTCTTGAAAGGAGGATATAAGATGAACATCAGCAAAAGCAAAACGAGGATAATGGAATGTAGTCGAATTAAGTCGGGTGATGCTGAGGGAAGCAGGTTAGGAAATGAGACGCTTAAAGTAGTAGATGAGTTCGAAGTAGAGAGGATATAAAATGTAGACTGGCAATGGCAAGGAAAGCATTTCTGAAGAAGAGAAATTTGTTAACATCGAGTATAGATTTAAGTGTCAGGAAGTCCTTTCTGAAAGTATTTGTATGGAGTGTGGCCATGGTTGGAAGTGAAACATGGATGATAAATAGTTTAGACAATAAGCGAATAGAAGCTTTCGATATGTGGTGCTACAGAAGAATGCTGAAGATTAGATGGGTAGATCATGCAACTAATGAGGAGGTACTGACTGGAATTGGGGATAAGAGGAATTTGTGGTGCAACTTGACTAGAAGAAGGGACCGGGTGGTAGGACATGTTCTGAGGCATCAAGGGATCACTAATTTAGTACTGGAGGATAGCGTGGAGGATAAAAATGGTAGAGGGAGACCAAGAGAAGAATACATATAGCAGATTCAGGAGGATGTAGGTTGCAGTAGGGACTTGGAGATGAAGAAGTATGCACAGGACAGAGTAGCGTGGAGAGCTGCCTCAAACCAGTCTCTGGACTGTAGACTACAACAACATATCTCTTGAATTCTCCATTACAGTTTTCTGAGCTACTTCCAGATACTTGTTATTTAATATGTTGGCTAGCTGACTGCTACAATTTATTAGTTGACTGTTTTCTGTAATAACAAATATCTTTCATTCCATAACTGTGGACCTAATTTCAATTTCAACTATTGCCCAATTTCAATTTCAGCTATTGCCCATGTTGTTCTTGTGGTTGTGGTCTTGTTCTTCAGTCCAAAGACTGGTTTGATGCAGCTCTCCACAGTACTCTATCCTGTGCAAGACTCTTCATCTCCAAATATGTACTGCAACCTACATCCTTCTCAATCTGCTTACTGTATTCATCTCTTGGTCTCCTTCTACGATTTTTGCACCTCCACAGTTCCCTCCAATGCTAAATTGGTGGTCCCTTGATGTCACAGTATGTGTCCTACCAACCAATCCCTTCTTCTAGTCAGGTTGCACCACACATTTCTTTTCTCCCCAATTGTATTCAGTAACTCCTCATTAGTTACATGATCTACCCATCTAATCTTCAGCATTCTTCTGTAGCACCACATTTCAAAAGCTTCTA
Organism: Schistocerca cancellata; assembly: GCF_023864275.1. Classification (NCBI taxonomy): domain Eukaryota; kingdom Metazoa; phylum Arthropoda; class Insecta; order Orthoptera; family Acrididae; genus Schistocerca; species Schistocerca cancellata. Next base: position 433,391,970 of record NC_064627.1, read on the forward strand.
TTCTCTTCTGGTCTAAACTGTTTATCGTCTGACAGTGCTGGATTAGCCACGTAGCAGGAGTTAGCAAATGCTATGCGCCCCGCACCTGGGCGCAAAAACTCTTATCAAGTTAGAGGTTTTTTTTTCCTTTTTCTTTTCTTTTCTCTGTCTCTCTCTCTCTCTCTCTCTCTCTCTCTTTTTTTTTTTTTTTTTTTTTTTTTTTTTTTTTTTTTTTTTTTTTTTTTTTTTTTTTACTGTCATTTCAAGTATAGCATTTATTTGTTGCAAGTAGACTAGTGAAAAGGTGAATTATCTCACCATTTGGTGAACTTCTCAACATTCTACTAATTGGTTAATAATGTTTCTGGCGTCACGATGAAGAACGGGATAATCGCTGTGTTGGAACTAACCTCGATGGGCAGCAACGGCTTCTTAGTGACATTTAGTTCATGCAACCTACCCCTTGCATGTAACCAATGCCACACAGCACAACAATTAGAGATGTGAAACCAAGGGAGTGTTGATGGTGGCAACAGTGATTCAAAAAGGGCAATCGACAAAAGTCCGAGAGGTACGGTGGCAACAGCGATTCAAAAAGAGCAAGTCCGAGAGGTACAGACATCTAACAATCAGTGCTTGGAGGCCAATTGTCAACTTCTTTTACAAAGAAGAACATTATTATGTGGGTGACATCAATTTTATATAGTGATGCCAAAGTTGCTGACTGAGCATAAGGTAAGGTCCTTGTTTGTTAATAAGTACCCCGAAGTTTAAACAATAAAGAAGTATGTTGGTTCTCAGTATGTAACTATGTGGAAATCAGCCATTTGTGTTTAATATCATCATAAAACACTGTAGTTTTTATTTGGTTGATTTCAAATACAGTAGACATTCATTTAGCGCGTAGAATTTATTCACTCTTAATACTGGTTTATACTTGAGAGTTTTTAATACCACAATGGAACTTCATCAATTTAAAGTCATATTTTAAAGAGGAAAACAGAACACTGATGAAATAAAACCTTGCAATTGGTTTTACATCAAAATTTGAGCAATAATTTTAATAGTACGCAGCTTTGACCATCTTTGATGAACAACCAATGGATACAGTTGTCCAGTCTTAACTGCATACTTTCACTATATGGCCCACATTCTCAAGCTAGGTCCTTTGTGGGAGTCGACATTTTACTAGCGTGCTTCCCTTACTAAATATAAAACATGAAGTAAAGTGGATGATGTCTTGTTGAGAGCACTAATTACAAATAATTTAAAGATGTGTCTGAGTTCGTATTGATCAGTAGACAACAGCCGAAAGCTCTCTCTCAAATCTTTTTCTTCTTCTTTATCTTCTTCTTCCTGCATAATTTTTATGGGCAGAGATTCAATAGATCTCGATAGACAGGAAGCTGTAGTTGTCTAAACTCTTGGAAGGCAACTGTCAGTTTTGCCCCACTCACGTGTAGTGCTAGTGAGCAGACACTCGCTTCTGCCACAGGCTGTGCTTTTGCTTACATGGCACATATGATTCGCAAAAGCTCTATGATTGAAAAACTCCCAAGTAAGTAGCTTAGCATTTGCACAGTAAACTGGCACTAGCTTCAATAGAAAATGGACATACATTATTTATGGTATGCATGTATTTATGTTACACAATCCAAATAAATAGTAGTGTTCCATTTTATTTTGTTATTTATTTTCCCTTCTACACAAATCGAGCTAACCATCATGAGCAGCATACAGAGAGATACCTGACACCACTATGCTTTTGGAAGTGCAAAGCGTAAAGCAAGAGATGAAAAAGAGAGAAAGACATGTACTTTTATAGCTAAAACACATAAACTGTCTGTGTTTTTTAATGTTAAGAATGATTTTGCTAAATATACAGAGAATTAAGTACAAAATACAAAAGCTGTAATTGATTGTAAGGATGATAGCTAAACTACAGAAGATTAATCAGAATACGCAACTTTTTCCCGATATAGTTACGTTTTCCACAAGTGATACAGTAATTGAACAGACGACAAGTCTTCCCAGTTCAGCCATATCATCTCCAAACCAAACTGAATGGAAAAGCATAGGAAGTCCCATCGGCCCAGAGACCTCATCTTCAAGACAAAGAGAAGTCAAAAAACTGTTACAGGCTTCTGATGTTACTGTATCTTGTACAAGTGAAACACAAAGTGAAAGTAAAATGTATTCTAACGATATTGGTGAGCGGCCAAACAACTTTGACATAGATTATTGGAGTATGAAAGGAAGTAGCGAAGTTCAGCACATGAACAGTAGTTTTTTTGTATTCAATGAAAATATATGAAAAGGAAAATAAGCCAAGATTTTGTAGAAAGTCATTTTTCACATATAAACATAAACTAACGAATAAAACATACATGAGAGATTGGTTGCGATATTCAGAAAGCAGTGAGTGACTGTTCTGTTTTCTTTGTAAAGTGGTAGATTCTGACGGCGCGCCACGGCTTATGAAAGATGGATTAGATGACTGGAAGAATGAAAATATTTTGCTGGAGAGACATGAAGAAAGCAGTTTGCATATGAAAGTGATAATTTCCCTGTTAGTCATAAAAAACAAGGATGCACCTGTTGATCCCCAACTTGTAAGCCAAATTGAGAGCAAACAAAAGTATTGGCAAACACTCTTAGAACAAATTGTTGCTGTTACAGGTTTTCAGCAGAGCGAGGGCTAGCATTTCGAGGTAGTGGTGAAATTGTTGGTTCACCCCACAATGGAAATAGGGTTATTGGAATTACTAGCCAAATTTGATGCGTTTCTGGCCCAATATATACATATTCATGCAAATAAAGGAAAGGGATATATGTCATATTTGTCAAAAACAACATACGAGTAATTTATCCAGCTAACTGCATCAGCCATACTGGATCATATTATTTGCGAAATTAAGAGATTCAAGTAGTGTTTAGTCTCATTGAATTCTACTTCTGATATATCTTATGTCAACTGACTCTGATAGTGCGCTATGTCCTATCATCTGGACCAGTGGAAATATTTGTGAAGTTTTTTGATATAGAAGGTCATACTGCTGAACAACTCCCCCAAAGCTTACTATCTCTTTTAACAGAGAATGGCATTAATATCAAAGATTGTCATGGGCAAAGCTTTGACAATGCCAGTAACATGAGTGGCAGGTACACCGGCTTAGAAGCTCAAATTAGAGATATAAATGAGTACACTGAATATATTCCATGTTCTTCACATTCACTGAATTTGGTCACCAAGTGTGCTGCAGAATGGTGTACAGAAGCATCCATTTTCTTTGATTTCCTTGAAAGCCTCTATACATTTTTTTCCCCACTTCTACCTATCAATGGGGCCTTCTTTCAAAAGCACTGAAAAATGATAGTACTAAAATTCCGATTTTGAAAAGGTTATCGGATACTAGGTGGCCGGCCACAGCTGATGCTACTAAGGCATTATTATTTGGTTTTCTTACAATCAAACAAATTTTGAATTACATATCTAAAAATATGCATGAAAAGGAAGAGTGCCACAGTCAGGCTTACAGACTGGTTTTGAAAATGAGTAAGTTGGAAACGAGACTTATGTGTATTGCTTGGAACAGAATCCTAGAACGCTTGCAAGCAACTAGCGTTTCGCTGCAGTTGTCTGATCAAGATCTGAGAACTGGATATGCACTTTATAAATCCTTACATGAATATATCCAAGCAATGAGGTTCACATTTTCAAAAATTGAGGCAGAAGCCAAACCCCTGACTAGCTGTGAAGAATATCAGCAGCAAACTTCTATACGACACAAACGAAATACCAAGTACAACCATTTTAGTGGGTCAACTGCACTCGATGAAGTTGTAGAAAATCAAACACCTGGAGAACATTATGAATTTCAGGTGTTGATTGTGATGATTGACAATGTACTGGCTGCATTAGCTAAACGCATCGAAAATAGCACCACCTGACTAATATTTTTGGAATATTACGGGATTTTAAATCTCTTACAGCAGAAGAAATCTTGAAAAGAACTCCTAATATTGTGAATGCTTACCAGACAATTTAGAAGAGTCACTAGGTGACAAACTGGTACAGTTAGCTGAACTGCTGAAAACGGATATCACTGCTGCCATTAACAGAAAAAAGGGCGAAGCTTTGGAACTACAAGTTTACAAATTTTTAATGGAAAATTGCTTAGGATAATGTTTTCCAAATGTAGAAATAGCATTTACTTATCTTTATTGATCACCAACCGCAGTAGAGAACATCATTTTTCAGCATTAAAGTGCATTAAAAATGAATTAAGAAATACAATGGGACAGGAACGTCTAAGTGATCTCAGTATAGTGAAAATTGAATATAATTTGCTCAGAGAATTTGAGCTAACTTGTATTATTTCTAAATTTGTCGAAATTAAATTGAGAAAAGTTAATTTTTTAACAGTATTGTTGTATTTTATAGCCTAAACCATACAACCTAAACAAACCACGGGCTCCTTGTCAGAATTTGCTACAGGCCCCGTGCTTGCTTAATCCAGCACTGTGTCTGTCCACGTTTCACTTCCATACATAGCTACGCTCCATAAAATACTTTGAGAAAAGACTTCCTAGCACTTAATCTATATTTAATATTAACAAATTTCTCTTTTTCAGGAACACTTCTCTTGTCATTGCCGGTCTACATTTTATATCCTTTCTACTTCCACCATCATTAGTTATTTTGCTGCCCAAATAACAAATCTCATTACTACTTGAAGTGTCTTGTTTCCTGATCTAATTCCCTCAGCATCACCTGATTTAATTTGACTACATTCCATTATACTTGTTTTGCTTTTGTTGATGTTCATTTTATATCCTCTTTCCAAGACACTGTCCATTCCACTTAACTGCTCTTCCAAGTCCTTTCTGTCAGAATTACAGTGTAATTGACAAACCTCAGTTTTTATTTTCCTTCGTCAGCTTTAATACCTAATTCATATTTTCCTTTGGGATCCTTTACTGCTTGCTCAGTGTACAGATTGAATAACATTGGGGATAGGCTACTACCCCGTCATACTCTCTTCTCAACCACTGCCTCACTTTCCTGCCCATTGATTCTTATAACTGTTCTTATATTGCCCATATAGGTTTAATTTTAGTATCTGAATTATTGAGTTCAGACATTATGCAGATATTTGTAGATATTTTGATCATTTTCGTTAAGATGGCACATGTTTGTTGTAATATGTAATTAGTCCTACTTCTCTGTTTGTCCTAATCATTTCAGACAGTTTCCTTTTCCTTGCACAGGATAGTTTGATTTCTTTTATAATCCAGTGCTTTTATGTCTTTTTAGTACCATACTTATTGTTTTTGGTAAAACATTCATTAAAGACTGATAGAAGAAATCTGTGTACAAGTATATTGGATTTGGAATTGACACATATCAGATTATTCACAATCCTCCGTGGATATCCCCAGGAAACCATCCTATACATCACATTTATGGGACACGTTGAAGAACTCAACTAAAACACCTTACATGGTTTAAATTCATTGATAACATCTTCATTATTGGGAACACTGAAAATGACACCCAAATCCATTTCACCTATTCCTTCTTAACTTGAAAGAGCTACTGTTCTAGATGTTAATCTTCACTTTTCATATGACTCCATAAAAACTCTTGCATTTTAATAGGTTTCACCCTCTCCATGTTAAAAAGTTTCTCACTTACATCCTTACCCCCTGTGGGGAACGCATCTTCTTTGGGAAGCAGGTGATGTCAAATATAGGAACAATCTTGCTGGAGCCTTTAGAGAGAGAGAGACAGTATCCTGTCTAGCCAGCCCTGAAACAGATTTTCCATGACATCTCTACCTGAGACACCAACAATTACATCACCTCTGTAAACCAGTGAGGAACTAGTACTTGCTTCATAACCCAGGCCTTGAAAAACTTCTCCACTTCATTCACCAGCACTTTGCATTACCTCTCATCATGCTGTGAGATAAGTGATATCATACCAAGAATCCTTTGCGTACCACCCAAACTTGTATTCTTCAGCCCATCCAACCCAGTACTCTGTTGCCCACCTAACCTACACATTGTCCTAGTCCATCCCTGTGCCATACCTACTCCTATTTCTGTCCTGTGTCATTGACTCAGTCACAAAATCTTTCCTACAGGTCCATCACCACCACCTTCCTGCAGTCCAATCAAATGCTGTTTCTATCTTGTGAAAAGTAGGGGCACATGTGAAACCAGCCACATTGTACAGTATCTGTGTTGCAATTACAGTGTAGTTTTTTGTTTAGGAATGCCAATCAGCCAGTTGTCTACTCACTTGAGCTGTAGCTACCCACAAACTCAACAACCAATAGCTGAACATGCTGCACACCACTACACCAATGTTTTAAAAAGATTCGTACTTGTACGTTTTGAGTACTCAACCTCTGCTCTATCTCCTCTGATCTATGTTGGGGAGGGGGGGGGACTGATGGTCTTCCAAAAAGTCTTCCTCCTTGTGATTCCCCCAGACCTAAACCTCCACAGGTCCCTTTCCCACTCTCATACCTGCCCTTATCCTCACATATCCTCTCTTGTTATTTTTACCCCACTCTTTCTTTGTCCAGACCTGTTACTAAGCTCATTCCCCGTTTCTGTTTCATGAATGTCAATTTTCAGTCTGCATTTTGTTGCTTCAATTAAGTCATTTGTCTTCCATTCGTTCGTGCATCTTATTAACTCCCTGCACCCTGCTACTTGCCCTGAGCATTTGACCTCATCTCAGTCGGCACTGACATTTCCTCTTTCCTCTCCTCCCATTCTGTCTATTCAAGCATGAGCAGCCACCCATAAACAGTCATTGTCACTGCAACTGTAGGTTGGTGGGTTTGCATAACTGTGTGTGTGTTTGTGGAAGGGGGATTGGAAAAGGGTGGCAAGGCACCCAGTGTTGAGACGGATCAATTTGTTGTGAGGATGAGGGGAATCAGTAATGAAGGGAAAGACATCAGAGAATGGGACTTCACTGGTCAGCACCAAGCCAACTATAGTTCAGAGATGATGATCCATAGTGACTAACAAAGACAAAACAAGAGAGGAAGTGAAAATGAAAAATGGAGAGCATAATGCATGTAAGGATTGAAAAGAATAGGGGATGGGGGAGAGAGAGGCTTGGGAGGAGTGGTTGAAAATAAAAATAAATGAAAAACTTACGAGTTTCTATCATATATAAGGGAGGAGTTTTATTAACAGATTGAGTCCAGGAGAATGGTGGGATGAGAGCATATTTTGGAAAAGTAGTACCAATTTATGGAATTCAGTGAGACTAGTTCTGTAGGGGAGGATCCAAATGGGACGTGTGATAGAGAGAGAAGTAACACAGATGTGTTGTGAAGAGCATACTCATCAGCTCAGTTCTGGATGTTCCCAAGGCAGGCAGATCTTTTGCACACATTTATTTATTGAGTCAGTTTGATGGGGGTCATCATTATATAAAAAGCTGTGCAGTGAATGCATGTTGAAAAACTGCGTGAAAAGATTGGTATAGAATGGAGAGCTATCCTGGTTTGTATAGACATCCGTAGATTTGGCCTTAGGTGGAACATTTATGGGTAACAATGAGGGTGGCTATTGCAACAGTGAATGAGATTTCAGTTTTTGGGCTACTTCCAGATGGGTGTAGGGAAAGGTAGTTATAGAGGGCTGATACACCATGTTGCGTGTGGGATGATGGTGCTTGTGGGATGATGGTGCTAAACAAGGTTATATTAATTGAGCAAAGTCAAAGTGGGAGAAGAGTGACAATGGGTTTGAGATGCTCCATAAAGTGGGTGTTGTCTTTGGTGTAGGGTGGGTGGCTGTGGATGATAGAGTGGAAGTACCCGTGCACCAGTGCTGAGATAGATTTGGTTGGAATTTGACAGCTGTCACAGTAGAACAGCCAGTATTGTTGTTTCCGTATATTTTAGGTAGGAGGACCATCTTGAAGGTGGGAGGGGTAAGTGGTTTTTTTTATTATTTTATTTTTTGTCTGGGAATGATAAAGAAAATACCAGTTAGTCCGAAAAACTTTTTTAAGAAGAACCCTTTTTAATGAAATTCAGTTGAATTAAGGGATTCAGTTTGTGTATTATTTTAACAACTACAATCTTCAGCAGCACCCCAACATTTTGAAATACACTTATAAGCCTCATTTGAAGCAGACAATTTCTTAATACAATAAATGCTGGTTCAGGCAGTTTCCTTATATTATAACCTCCATATTGATTTATTAGCTCTTTAAAAGTTTAACTTCTACTCATTAGATTGAATGAGATCAATGAAAATTGTATCCAAGTGCTGAGCATACAGGCATGGGCATGTGATGGAATTGGCAGGGATGTAAACTGCATACTCTACCAGAACTGGGAACTGAAAGTGTAGTCAAAGTGGAGCAACTACTTCTCATTAGAAGGGAAGTTATATAAAAAAATCCATGGCAGAGCCATGGGCACTTGCATGGCACCTTCCTATGCCAACCTTCTTATGGGCCATCTAGAGGAGACCTTCCTAGCCTCCCAAACCACCAAACCCCTAGTCTGGTTCAGATTCATTGATGATATCTTCACGATCAGGACTTAGGGCCAAGACAAAGTATCTTCGATCCTTCCTCAACACATTCTCTCCCATCCGCCTCACGTGGCCCTCCATAATCCAGTGTGCCACCTTTGTAGATGTGGACCACCTTCTGTTTGATGGCTCCATCCCCACCTCTGTCCACATTAAACCCACCAGTCACCAACAGTACCTGCATTTTGACAGCTGCCATCCCTTTCACACCAAATAATCCCTCCCTTATAGCCTAGCTACCTGGGGACAGTATATCTGCGGTGACAAAAACTCCATTGCTCAGTATGCTGAGGGTCTAACCAAGGTCTTCACAGACATGCACTATCCCCCAGACCTTGTCCGCAAACAAATCTCCCTTCACATTTCCCCTCACGGCCCCAATCCTCCCACCACCCCCAAGAACCAGCCACAAAGGAGTGTCCCTTCTTCAGCCAGTACCACCTCAGACTGGAATAATTGAACCACATCATTCACCAAGCCTTTGATTACCTATCATTATGCCCTGAAATAAAGGAAATCCTATCCGAGATACTTCCCACTCCTCCTAAAGTGGCGTTCAGTTGCCCATCCATCCTCCACAACATCCTTGTCCATCCCTATGCCCCCCACCCCAACCCTTATCCATAAGGATCATACCCAACCCTTGTCCATAAGGATCATATCCCTGTGGAAGACCCAGGTGCAGAACATGCCAAATCCACCCACCCAACACTTCCTATTCCAGACCTGTCACAAGTTTATCCTACCCCATCAGTGGCTGGGCCTCCTGTAAAACCAGCTGTGTTATTTACCAGCTCTACTGCAATCATTTCACAGCTTTTATATTGGTATGACTACAACTAGCTGTCCACCTGGATGAACAGCCACCACCAAACTGTGGCCAAGAGCAAAGTGGACCATCCTGTGGCATAGCATGCAGCTGAACATAACACACTTGATTTCAATGGTTGCTTCACTACCCAAGCCATATGGATCCTTCCCTCCACAAACAGCTTTTCTGAACTGTGCAGAAAAGAGTTATCCTTACAACAGATTCTCCACTCCAGTAATTATTCTGGCCTGAACCTACGGTGACGTACTGTCCCCACAACCTCAACGCAACAGTTTCTACCCCCACTCTTGTATCATCTCCTCCCCATTCTCATCTTCCACCGTTTGTTTGCAGCCCCCTGCCAAGGCATCCGCCCATCTTTTCCTGCTCCTCTGTGTGTGTCATCGTCCCCCCCCCCCCCCCCCCCCCGACCCCCACAACCTCCTGACACTGCGCCTGTTGGCAGTCTACTTCCTGAACATTCCACCAGACATCTAGATTGCTGGCTGCATTGCACATACATTCTGATCCAAGATGCTGGAGTTGATGGGGGGGGGGGGGGGGGGGGTTACTGACAAAGATTGTGGCTGAAAGCTGTATATGAATGTCTTTTTAGTTGTGCCTGTCCGCAGCTTGATATGTCTTCTTTACGGTAAGTAGCAATCTATCTTTTCCAACATTGTAGAGATTAGTGAAGTGATATACTACCAAGTTATGCAGAAAAAAGTGGAACTTTGTAGCTCTATAGTACTGTCTGTGACTAGACTCCTCAGCTACCTTGTAACAGAAGTGAGAGTGGTTGCCTAATTGCAAAAGTGACTTGCATGGTATGTCGGCCGTAGGCTTCGTATGTCCGAATCCAGGCCAACTTCTCCACCCTGCAAGGTTACCTACCCTTTGCCCACAAGTGTTTCTTCTGGAGGTTGTATATTCATACAAGACGGGCATCACATGTCAGAACACAGTGCTGTATACTAACATTATGTTTATATGCTGTTTCTTTGAGGCTGCATGGGGGGGGGGGGGGGCACCAACTATGATTCCAAGCAGCGCATGCACCAGGAAACTGTTGGCGCTGGTATTGAAGAACAAGCACAGTCTGCACATCACGTATGCAAATGTACTTCCACCTGCTGGGTACATAACGCCAAGCACAGCCTCCAGCAGGCTAGTACAGTTGCTCTTACAGTTCTGGGCCAGGAGCTGGCTACATTCATAACTCATCAAGTTAAACTCACTGAGACAAGCCAGGATGCTCCCCTCTGCTTCGCACTGTCATCATGTTACTACACTACTCCATGCGGTGCGGTCCCTCACGGATGATGCTTGCACCAGATCTGATATCACGCCAGTGAACTTGATATGTTTGTTGTTCTCAAGTGATCATGGGTGATCTTTTCGTTGTTGTTTTCCAGATGAATGTTGTTGTGTACTTGTATAGTTCGTAAAGTGTTCTGTATTGCATCTCGAGAATCACCCTTTAACACAGCAAGCATCCCACATGTAAAGTGTGTTCATTCTTGCATTTCTTTTCTCACTCTTCATCTACTGTATAGAAAAGTGGCGACGAGTTTTTGTCCATGTATGTTAAAGTTGTTTTCTCTTTCCTCATCCGCCATAGAAGACATTGGCAAAGAGAAAGTTTTCATGTGTGATTTGTTAGTTTGTTTGCTGAAGTAGCATTACGTTTTCTCATTGTTTGAGAGGTTTACAAGCTAACGGATTTTTGCTTGTGTGTCAGTTCTTTTTGACAGGGCAGCGTATTCCTGGTGTTTTCATAGTCTGTATTCAGTGGTGTTAGTCACATTTTGTGAATTTTTCGACATTATCTTTGTGTCACATTTGTTGTCTTCCATTCTTATGTTGTTGCCAAAGGAATTCTCTTAGTTAATGCTGTAGGTCTGTATTGTTTTCAGTGGTTATTTAGTGCCTTTCTCCTATTTCTGTGCCAGTTTAAGTTCCAGGATTGGCAGTATATTTTTGCCTACAGTTTGAGTTACCTTTTCTATTGTCATGTCTGCCCCATCAGTGGAGCTGTTTTTGTTTCACTTAGGGAAGCAGGAAATTCAGGAACTGCTGCAGATCATAATATAGCTCACTCAGGTTTTGCTTGCAAAAGCCACATCTTGGCATGCTGCTCCCATTTCTGCTCCAGAGTTTCAGGTATTTGATTGCCAGGAGGAGAAATGTGCCATGTACTGTCAACAGTTTGAGTTGCACTTCACAGCCTATGGCGTATGAAATTTACGGTGCATTGCTCACTATCTTGCAAGTACAGGTGCAGAAATCTTTCATTTGTGTTGTCAGTTTTTCCCTAACTCTCATCTGGAGGCCATAGACTATGACTTATTGGAGTAGCAGTTAGATGTGTATTTTGGTTGTAGCAACACTTCGTCATGTTATTTGCAATGTTGTACTGTGCAGCACTCAGTTTTGTGTTCAGAGTACCATGGTAGCGGCACCACCACTCTTGGCCCAGCATTTGCCTGTGACGCCTTTGGGCACCAATCTCTCATCATTGGCTTCAATTCTTTTGGGCCTAGCCCCGCTATCATCGGCCCTTCTCTCATTGTCTCTCCTATTGGCAGACCCTGTTAAGGGTGGCCTTCTTGTCCTTGCCAAGCCTGTCAGCGGCAACGTCTGCTCTGTCGTCCTTCCACAGGTCACTGGCCGCCATGCTGTCACTCATTCTGTCAGCTGCGTGTCACCGGCCCTCCTGTTGGCACAAACCTTACCAGAGGTGACATCATTCCAGTAGTCAGTCTTCACACGACACTGGCCCTCCAGTTATTGCCACATCTGTATGTGACAATGTTGGTCTGTTCCTCAGTCTTTGCGCCGCTGGCCCTATTGTGATCAGCCTGCCTGTTGTCGCCAGCCCTGTCAATGTTGATGCCAGCTGTCTTTTGTCAGTCTGTTCATTGCCAGCTATGCCATGGTCTGTCCTCCCGCTGCTGGTGCAGCTGGCCCAGTCATCCTAGGTAGCGCAGCTATGACTGCTCGTGAGTCCGTGCTCATGTTGTTACTGCTGGCCTTGTCACCTGTCTCACCCTCTTAGCTGGGAGTGCTGATCTCCCCCCCCCCCCCCCCCCCAATTGTGTGTTCTTCTGGGCCCTGGATTGCACCTTCTTGGAAGTTTCGCAGAAAGCCCTGCTGACAGCTGGCCTTCCCCGTTCCCGCCCATTACAGCCATTCACTGTTGCCCTGCACGGACATGGCATGCTTGTTCTGTTGGCATCGTTTTCATGTGTTAATTAGTGGTTCAATATCAGATGCCATAGGTTATGCACCCTATGCTGAACAGTCTTGTTCATTGTATCTTGCACTCGGGAGTTTAGGTCAGTTCAAAGCTTCTCGTTGTGTACATTGTTTTTGGTCTTGTTCACTGCTGTGGACTTGAGTACAAGTTGGGTGTTTGGTATTGTGTAATGTTTCCAAATATTGCTACCAGTGGCGAAACAATGTCAAAGGAGACAGTTCATCACTGATGTCCACTTGCCTGATGAAACAATGTCAAGGGATATGATTCAACACTGATAGCTCCCATCACTCGCCCATGTGCCCGGACCACCCCAGCACCTCCTTGCCAGTCTCCTGCACCTCATCCAGTGCCTTTGGTGACTCTTGCACCATCTCCTGTTCAAGCCCGTACACTGCTCCTCAAGGGGTCTTCAACTGGGTCGTCCTGCCAGGTTCTCTCTCATCATCCGCGCCTAATGCAATTCTGATGCTTCACACATTCAACACACAGCTGCAGCCACGACTGGCCTCCTTCAAGATGGCTTTGCCATCTACATTGTAAGGGAGGAAGGGATGATGCAGATCAGCTGTAGACCACATACATGTACCCCCTTTTCCCAAAAGTGCCTCTTCTGGAGACTGATTATTCATACAAGAAGAATATCAGTACTCTAGACAAACAGTATGTATATATGCCATTTGTTTCAGACTCCTCCAGGGAGCACCAGCTACACTTCTATGCAGCCCATGCACCAGGAAACCGGTAGTGCTGCTATCAAAGAACAACCAAAGGCTGCACATCACACATTCACAAACATATTTCCTCCTGATGGCTACAAAAGGCTTAGCACAGCCTCCAGCAGGCGAGTTTAATTGGTGTTGCAGTTCTGGGGCAGGAGCCGGCTACACTCATAGCTCATCAAACTCCATTTGCTGAGACAAGCCAGGACACTGCTTTGCTTCACACCATCATCTTGCTGCTATGTTACTCCACTCAGCACTTGTCATTGTGAACTTTGCTGTTAATAAATTGTTCTGTATTGCAACTTCAGAATCATCTTTTAACACAGCAAGCAACCATGTATAAAAGGCAGGATTGAAAATTTTCAATTTTATTAAGATGTTAGGAAGTTTTATTACTATAGGTGATTCTGAAATGATGAGTTAATAAAAATCACACACATTTATTTATTTTGCATCTGCCCTTAGATTGGCTGTACTCTTTGCTTCCAACCATTCATTTTATTAATTATGTATTGATTGTTCTGAGTTTCCAGAAGGAATTGGTTATATTTGTTTCAGTTTTCTGCTAATGCACCAAGTGCACGACAGTTTGCATTTCATTGCACACACTACAAATACAACAACTTAAGACATTTTGGGTGTTTGCCTTCTGATGTTGTCAAAGTTAGTCCATATGCAGAAATAAGCAGAGTTAGAAAGGGGAAAAAGGTTGCAGGAAATTTTATAAAATTTAGATCACTGAAATTTGGAAATAAGTGTACGTTCATATCTCATGTATACCACTTACTTGAGTTATCTTGTCCTTTTAGAAGATATGAAAATGAATGATCAGCTGGTTATACTCATAGAAAGGAACTAGCTACAATTAATTTATGCTTTGGCCTGGATAAACTTTTCAGGAGCTGTTGCATTTTCAGATTATTCATAAGAAAGTTTTGTAGTTTCTCTCAGTTGTCTTTATTACACATTAATTTTGGAGTATTTACATAATTAAATTTTGACATCTCTGTTCTACTATTTTTCAGATGTTTTGAAGAAAGGTCAGTCTGGGCTTGAGGAAACACTGAGGCTATTAAATCAAGACCAAAAGCAGAACTTACTCAATTGCGTATCTGCATGGAATTGCAATAGCAAGAATTGCCATGTCTCTCAGGCAAGTTTTATCATAACACGGAGTGTTTGTAACTATCACTTATTCTATCAGCTGAAAATGTATGGTGCCAGTGGTGTCAATTGACACATTTTTCATATACAGTAAAGTTTCACTTTAATAAATTGGCAGCAGGTGCATTCCTTTGTGGGTTAATTCACATTTGGATACATCTCTCAAGTGATTGTAGTCCAAAACAGAATGTGATTGACAGGTCTGGTTTAAGGCAACTTGACTACTTGGTCTTAATGATACAAATTACGTAAAAATCCACACAGACTGCAGAGAACTTTTGTGGTGACGTATTGTCTATGAGAGCCTGAGTTCTATTTATTCTGACAGTGACATGAATACTGCTGCCATATCAATGTAGGATGATAGTTTTGTCTTATGTTTGGGTAGGTCTCCATTTATTTTTGAAACATACATAAAAAAAATATTCATCACTAAATGTGCCAACCATTGTGCATTGGATGCTTTCTTTACCTTTGGCACTCTGTTGTACACGTTTCGTAACATTTAGGCTGACATACACTACAACAGCATAAAACTCGTGTGAAAATTAACATTTCTATATTGATTATCAATTTGCTGCCGAATATGCATTTTTTATGAGATACTTTGTTTTGATTGTGAAATGTGGTGCATTAGGTGTAATTGATGTATTAGGTGGATGGACAGTAGGACAGATGCTGTGTATTTTGTTATGCCCTGGACAACTTTACAAATAATAATTCAATGTCATGTTCACAACATGACATTGAATAATTTGTAAGTGTTTGTGTGCTTTACATTAAAATTATGCATATGTACACCCATTAGAGTTTCATAACTAATTCTTTGTTTTTATATTTTGTCTAATACAGTTAGTTATCTCCGTGCTGCTGGAAGATGTTATTGGTGGTAGCCTGACACTTCCTCATCTAGCTGAATCTGTGGAAGGACTGCTTCCATACACAGAGCGACATTTCAGGCGTCTCACACAGCTCGTACAGGACCTCCATCTTCTTCATTATACCACTGCAGTTATGGAACCTCATTCACAGTGATTATTTTCTAGCGTTGTACTATTTCAGGAGACAACCAGAATATTTTCAGTCTCAAGAAAAGTTCTTTGGAAGTTGTACACATTATTTTATATAAATTTAGAACATGAAAAAATACATAATGAAATAAAATATAATCCATCTTTGACTAATTCATGTGCCTATGTGAGACATGGAACCATATTTTAACATAAATATATTTTCATTCAATATTAGTGGATTAGTATTTTTCCTTGTATGAGCTGTATGATCTGTAATATTATTGCTAACCCCAGTCTTTATTTAAATATTGATACCACCAAATTCTTGTGGGTGGAAAACTAAATGAAATCTGAGTGATAACCCTAAGCAGCTGCGTTTGGAGTAATTATGAACAGTTGAAAGTATTTAGCATCTTCTGTCTTACTCTTGGTAATCTGTATCCATACCTCTCATGGAGTTGAAAGGGGTGAATAGACTGTGATACATTGAATTATTCCATAACTGAATTTGTTGATTCAAAAAGGCATTACAGATCTTGTCTGCGAGCTGGAATTGATTGATATCAAGGGGGGACAGTTGAAAATTTGGCCTTGCTGGTGTTCGGACATGGGTCTGCTGCTTACTAGGCAGATGCTCTGACCACCAAGTCATCCAAAAACATTGCTCATTGCAACTACCCTAGCACACACCTTCCATCAGCCCCAAATTCTCAACTTATCCACACACTACAAATGTAGTGCCTCTTGCCCATTATCGGCATTTCGCAGATTTCCATAAAAGAGTTTGAGCCTGGTGTACAACTGCACTGAAGAAACCATTGGCAATCTCCATATGTAAATATGTGGTGTCCATTCTTTCAGACATGTCCAAAAGAATAGAGTTCCAATACATGTGATTTTGTTGACATTTTATATGGAACTTCTAACAGCAGTTCTATGTTTTCAATAGCTGCTTCCTGAGTACATTTTGCAAATACATTTAAAAGTAGCACACACAAGTATCACTGTGTAGTGCACACTACTTAACTTTTGCACTGTTACAAAACTTCCTTTCCCTCAATTGAAATGCTTCGAACTTCACAATACTTCTTAGTATTCACTGCTTTACTAATTTTCAAGAATAGAGACAGATTAATTAACTTTCAAAAAAAAGGCTGATAGTTGTGTAACTTTCCTTGGAGGAAAAGGGGGGGAGATCACTGTTAGATTTCATGCTACTGTCAGTTGCCCATTGCCTAGATTTTTCAGAGAACAGCAACAATAATTCAGTTCTAATGATACATACTGCAGTTTGCCCAAATTTTGATTTGACCCATAAGAGAGAGACTGCTAGATTGACTCATTATGATTAGCTGTAGTGAAAAATTAAGCAATTTGATTTACATTTGTGTCGTGTGCAACAGTCACACTGTCAAGTTAGCACTCACAATTTTCAAAGAGAATAGAAGGAAATGTTGAGTGAGTGCATAATGTCCATTCAGTAATTGGGTTGGATTAAGTTAAACAAAATGCCGTGACTACAATAACGTAAATTACTTCACAAATTTATTTAAAGGTACTTTCTTTATATTGATTATAAATTAGAAACCCCTTTCCAGTTATTTAGAGAGTTGGCTTAAGAAAGCTTTATTTTAAAATATACACTTCTCTGTTTGAAAACTTTGTCCATTGTAGTGCATTTGACATTTCTTTGAGATAATGATAAAAGTGGTACACTAAATGAAAGACATAGACACTTGTGTTTTATAGCAGATTTTAACCAGTAGCCAGTCAGGCTTCGTATATGTGATGTGTGCAGCATATAATAACAAAATAAGATGTCTCTCATACTGAAAAACCAGTGAATAATGAAACATAAAGTCTATGAGAAATTATTTCGCTTTGAGAATAGGTGATGTTCATACAAACCTATTTGAGTTTTGCATATAATTGTAGTGATATGTTTTGCCCTGTGCTGGATATATTTACAGGATCACCCAGATCCAGAAAACAGCTGAGTTAATACTGCTCACATGAAAGAAATCTATCAACTTACATTGCTATTGTTACAAGACGATATGTAATCAGGTAGTATTTGGAAGGAAACAGTCTTCTGCATAAAATACATTAGATTTGTGTGTATAAACATTTTATTTTGTACATCTTCTCTTTAGAAGTCCAAGACTGCAAGTACCTTGGATGGAGTGCAAAACTTTCATTTGGCATAGTAGCTCTTTATGGAAATATATTAAGTTTATGATCATTGCGTGGGAGAATTATTATGCAAGGCATCACATATACACAGTTTTTCAATGCTTTGTACAATTAAAACCGATAATATTCACACATTATATCAAAACTCGCAAGTGAAAACATATTTGTGAGAACTTACAGCAAATTAGAGGTGGCACACACTTATCAAAAAGTTATTTCATAGTGAAAAATACCCATTAACTAATGTCACAGGAAGCTCACAGAAACATTTTATGGGGCTATCTCATCAGTGATGTTAAGCCCAGAAAAACTACCAGATGATGTTTACATAAAAGAATATCTATGTTTACATCCTGTAGAACATATCTGTAAACGAATCTGCAGATTTTCTATTAGTTATCTTTCATTAGTAGATACCTGAAACCACTGACCTTATAAGGCCCAGTTTAGAGAAATTCAAAAGTATTAATAAAATTGTAGTTATTGTTCATGTAAGGTTACTGTGAAGCGACAAATTATCAAGATCAACAAAGAAGAATAGAAAATAATTTTAGTATGTGAATCAGTCTTGCAAACTTTAGTATTAATAATACCAACAGACAATGAATGATGGATAAGTGTCTGAGTATAATACTGACAAGTCAGGATTCACTATACAAGATTTTAGAGTATATCATTTAGACAGGAAATATGCAAGAAATCAGCCAGGATGCAGTTGTGGTTTTATAATTATTATTGCACATAAATATATATATAATTTTTGGGCTACCAATTTCTGCATACTCAAAAGAGAAAAAATTAATTTCCAAAGCTTACAATAAACTGACAAAGGAAATTTTTACGTAGTGAGAAACTGAGTCCATAGCATAAGACATTTCAGAACAAAGTAAGCATAACACTTTACAATGTGAAAATACATATGAATGTCTCCATTAGATAAAAAAAGAAACGAAACTATCCACATTAAGTGGAAGACTGACATGGTTGCATCACCACATACATCATATGTTTTACAGAAAATTTATACAGCTTTTTTAACACAAAGAAACCAATACAAATAATTATAGTTGTCCCACAGTACCCTTAACATAATGACACATAAGTAAAACCTGATTGAAGATGCAATTTAACAGCCTGTTACAAGTGTGATAATATAGCCCACTTCACCAACGATGGCTATTAAAAAAGCCCTTGCTGCATGAAGACTAATGCTTGTCAAAAAAGAATTTGTATTTTTAAAAAATAGAGAAATAGACTGGTAAACCTGCATTATTTGACCAAACAATCAGTCTTCTGAAAATAATGAATCAGTTTTTAGTAATTCAGATAAAAATATTAAAATATTCTTTTCAAAGTCAACAGAAATAATATCTAGTCAACAGCAACATAATGGCTGGTCTGTAGTATAGTCAAAAATTTTCATAACACTGGTTCTTTTCTATTTATATGTGTATTAGTTCGATCATTACATACATTGAATCCTTGTTTGGACTTCTCACCTCACATGGTGTCTTTGTCAACATTACATTCAGCATAAGTAATTTATATCTTCTGGGGTGTTAGAAATCTCTGAAAGCCACTTCTGATCTTCCAGGTCTCATTTCAATTCCTTAAAAATGATGCTACAGTGCTGTACTTTTGGTCATCGATATTTAAAGGTCTTCATATGAACAATTGTTAAGACATCTTTTACAAAATACAGGGATATGTTAACAGACTAAACCATGTGAAAATATAATATAATAAGTAAATAATTGAAGAATATTGTTATGGACTTGATAGTTCCATAATACTGTATATTAAATCTTTTTTCCCCATCCATTTAGTATTTTACTAACCATTTTCAGAACACATTTCCTATTCCTCCATCATTTACCTACAAAGGATACCATGTCACTGTAGAATGTATTCAAACAGTGTTCTCAATCACATCAACACCTTAATTTTTATAGGCACTGTTTAAGCTTAAGTGTTTATAGTGTGCTGCCTTTCCATTTTTACATTTGAATGATCAAATCCACTGGATTTGGTCAGCTGTTTTACAGTACTTGTTCTATTTCCAAAATGTCATATTCTGGTTGTATTATTATTTTCTTGTACAAATGGTGTGTGGAATGAATAATTTGTTAATAGTCAAACATCAATGGCAACACAAGGGGACATTGAGAACTATGAGAGCTGCAGGTGGTGTGACTTGATGTACTATATTGTCCCCTTAGTGGTCTGTGCCACCTTTTTACACTTTTCTGACTTCCCATTTCTGTTGTTAGTAATTGAAAAAGGAGAAGCTCACCATCTGATACTCTGCTTCTGCCACTGATCAAATCATTGCCTTCATTTGTCAGATGATGCAGTCAATGACTTACTTATTTCATCAACTGACTTTCATATAGAACAACAAACATGTTCAGAGTTATACATTTAGAGCTGAAAATACTTCATACACTTGACAGTAACCAGAAGTCCTTTTCTCTCATAATCTTCAATAGGGAGAAGGAGAGAGAAAATTTCATGTATGCTGAATCTGTGAAAATTCAGGAATGGTAATGTTGATATTGGGATTCTCTGAAGCCTGAATGATTATAGATACTGATTGGAGTTTTAAAACAAGGAAACTAGAATTATCTTCATATTTACATTTATTTTCAGTGATGAGAGAAACTAATTTAAAAAATGGCATCCTCTCAAAAATATCAAATACCTTTATTTTCCAAGTAAATGCACTGTTCACTGACCACTACAGCACCTTGCCTGTTATTTCTTAACTTGAAACCGGCTTAAAAACTGATCAAGCAATGTATAAACACATTAGGAAATATAATGTGGTGATGCAAACAATGTGCACTGATGCTTTCCTGGCATTCTTATTTGCACTTTCTTGCTACCAGTACAATAATTATATTACTACATATTTGAAACTCAATATTAATAAATATCTGCAAACTGATTTTCATGTGAGTGGAAAGAGTCCGAATTTCATATACCTGAAACAACATCGTATCAACAAGCATTAAACAGTGCTGCTAGAAAAACTGCTACGTTTTTTCAAACAGTTACTGACTGGATACCATATATATATATATATATATATATATATATATTATATATATATCAATAAAATTAGAGTTAGCATGGCATCCTAAGCAAACATCAGTCTTACATGTGATAAATTAATAAAAAAATAATCCAAAGTTTTCAGTAATAAATCAAGTTACTTGCTTATTCACAGTCTTGTTTAATTATTTCTTCTTTATCTTTCGATATATTCTGATTCAGTTTATCATTTTCAAATTCAACAAAATCATCAAAGAGACTTGGCCAAGCCTCAGTGTCGTCATATGAACTGAGGTCATCACCCACAGCTTCTGAGAAATTAAGAAACATATTCCAAGTGTCTCGAGGAATTCCTCTCACATGGGGGTGATTTTCTAAAAAGAAAAGCCACCGCGAAAGAATTGGTGGCTCACAGGCAGAGAACACCAAACGCCACAAACAAATGGCCATATCGGACGGTAATATACGCTGACCTGACTCTGCATCTAGGCCAAATCTGAACGTAAAGCGGTACAAATCTTTGAACATTTCAGGGTCCTTCAGAACATCAGCGACCAATTCTGGGAGTTTTGCTTGAATAGCACGTACAGAGTCCACTCGCATTGCACGACATCCATTCACAAATTCAGATCTCGTAAATCGACACATCTGCTCAGCATTTAGACGCCATGCGAGCACCAGCACTTTAAAATCATCTGGCGAGACAGAGAGATCATTGCAAAGTCGCTCAATTCCATCAGCTAGAATAGAATCCTCATTGCTGTCTCTATACTGGTCAAAGAGGACATTAAGCTTTGACTCTGAAGGTTCCCTTCCTTTTGTTTCACTACTTGAAAGTCCAGATGTGCGACTCAAAGGTGGAATACGAGGGTAAAATGTCCGAGTTGTTTTGTCACGGTGCAAGCTGCCATAATTATCACTTCCAACGACAAAGCTGGGAATGCCTGCTCCTTTGCTGTTGCCATTAATTTGTGTCTCCACAGTACCCAAAGGAGAGCAATTAATATCTTCAGCTGAGCTAAGGACTCCCGTCAGTTCCTTGATCTCTGGAATTGAAAATATTTATCGAATAATGTACATGTGTATCATTATAATAGAATATGTACAGAATTAAACAGTATATATAAGTGAGTGAAATGCAAACATTTCATACAGAATTATGAACAAAAAAAGTTGTTTAAGAACTGGACACCCTAATTTTGAAATGAAAGCAATGAAATGAAAGGATTTGTTGAATACAGTCCCAGTCATGATAATGACCTATGCAAGCAAGTGTAGTGGCGTACCAAAACACAGTTGAAGGTGTCAAACTGAGGCATACAGATGAGAAAACAATCTGCAAAGGGTATAGTGAGATGAAAAGAAAAATAGTGGCAGCTGGGACAAGTATGACGCAAGGGACATGGTGTTTTGGAGTGGCATAGAATGTGGTAGATGCAGGTAGAGGATACACAACATTGGGGGTGAGGTTTCAACTTGTACGATGGGTTGAAGGCACAATTCACACATGCACAATTCAGAGAAGCTAACGCTGTAAGAATCCAGATAGCACTGACTGTTAAACAGCCGATGAAATTAACCATCCTGGACAGCACACATTGGAGCCAGGTATTTGATCTTGTCTCTGGCCACTGATTGGCAACTGAACTCCACAATGAAAACAATTGGTAATAACAGATTGGTTTATAAATAAATCTTCTGCTACCAGTCATGATTTTCTTTATTTACTTTTCGCACGATGGGTTTCGGGAAATGATTCCCATTTTCAAGAGCATTTTTTGCTTGTATTGTGCCATTTCTATTGATGTTGTCAATGTGTGTGTTTCTGCTTCATTTTGTTGACTTTGAAACAATAACCAACTAAAAAAATCACCTGTTTCTTATATATTGCTGTAAAAGTCAACGAAATGAAGCAGACTCTCACCATTACCAACATCAATAGAAATGGCATAATACACACAAAAAACGCTCTTGAAAATGGGAATCATTTCCCGAAATGCGTGTGAAAAGTAAAAGAAAATTGTGACTGGTAGCAGAAGGTTGTTTTCACAGTCGCAGGCTTTCAAAAACCATTTATAATGGATCAAATCAGGAAAACAGTTATTAACTGTTCATGAGCACAAATAGTGTATTGGGTAGTTGCGGTAGCCCTGCCTCAGATGGAATATGATACAGCAGTACAAGAACTACAGCAGGAGATTGTGACTGGGTGCATGGAAAGATTTCTCATGTGACACTTCCTAAAAGTAGAGCTATAAGGCTATGGTTGGAAACAGAGGCACAAAGTTGGGCAAGGATGTAATGTAGGTTCGGTGTGGTACATAATACCGATGGACGGACAGCAAGAAAGCTTTTGCAGAAGATAATTCTTGTTTCCAGATGTATGATGTGATATAGCTGGCAGTTGTTCGCAATTACGTATAATGTAATGGAAATGAGCGTATGGCATTGTTGGCCGGGAGGCCCCATGCGAGGGAGTTCGGTCACTGTATTGCAAGTGCCTTTCAGTTGACGCCACTTCTGTGAGTTGTGAGTTGCGGGCCAATGATTATGAAAAATGAGGATAATAATAATAACAATAATCCGATTCCATGCGCCTACTTTGATCCATGATGTAATGGTGTTGTGTGTGACATCACTATGGCACAGTGTTTTCGAGTTGGTTCTAGTTTATAGATGGGTTGTTGCATTTGATAGCACCCTCTGGTGATGGATGTTGACGTGTTGGGTTTAACATATGGTATTGGGTTCATTTGAGTCTTGGTAACATGGATTTATTTTATTTTTCATTTGTGTGTGTGTGTGGGGGGGGGGGGGGGTTGGCCAATCTAGATGAATTTGACAGATCCTTTTGTGGGTAAGTAATTTTTACTTTGGTTTTATTTTATGTTTTGTCTGTATTATATTTATGGTATTTTGGTTGTGTTTTAATTAATCTAGTGAATATGTTTTGGGTTGCTGGGATTTTGTTTTAGGCGGTAGTTTGGGGGTTATGTAGGTGTGTGAAGTTTGTCTTTGTGGTTTTTATATCTGTGGTTTGACAGTAGGTATCAAGAGCTGCATAATATATATACATATTTTTTTATCAAGGGCTTTGTTCGAGCCATATAGTTAAGGGAAATGTCCTACTCTGCTTTTCGGAATTGCAGATGTTGGTTTTTCGGTATCATTGGCTTCATTTAAAATATCTACCTCAACTTAGGTTGAGTGAAGTGTACGATTCCTGTTAGTTTTGTGGCCGTAGCATTATGTTGTAAGTTGAGATTAAAAACAAATTTTTTTTAAAATATTTGATTTGGTACAGTGCGTTGTTTTGTATTGTTATATATTTAGCTGCTTCTGAAATAAACCCCATATTTCCTGTGGTTGTCCTATTAGTTTCATTTGACTGTTGTTCTTGTGTCATTTTTATTTTTGTGCATGTTTGTTAGCACATGTGCGTAGTGACAACATTGTTGCCGTTTTATAAATACTGGAAGCAGGTGTTTCTGCCATACTGATAAAATCAAGGATCAAAGCAGGTACAGTCAGATGCTTCCATGCCACAGTTTTAAGTCATAGTACCCTAAACACGATCCAACATGGGCAACATAAGGTCAATTTGCACTTTATGAACAATGTACAGCATTCTCATAAGAGATAAAATACCATATCCCATCCAAACACCCACGGCAACAGGGCACTGGACAAATACATAGCAAAACTCAAAAGGATCTTCAAGCCACTGAATAAGAAGGTGATAAACAGTTGGGGCTCTACAGAAAGCCAGCTGGGTGTTAACTTGTATCGACTAGCATGTAACGGAAGAACGCACTCAGAAAGATGGTACTGCAAACAAAGTCTATTCAAAATAATACAAACAGCAGCAGAATAAATTCATACGCACAACGGGTTCATATTCCATCTTTAATGGCAATGTCTTCGATGAGTCATTAAACCCTAATCTTTGGATTAATTGAAATATTCTATACTGCTTGTCAACTCTCAAATAAACAGTCGTCTTTCAACCTAATGTAGACCGCGAGTTACACTAATGATCGGTAGGTCGCCACATGGAATATTCTGTGCTCATATTCATTGGCTTCACTAACTCGTAGCCCAACAGTCACCTTCTAATCTGCACTGCAGATTACAGTGAAGACAAACATAAAATTATCAACTGGATTATCTCTATAATTTGGATTTTTTTCTTTTACTTGAATCTACTCTTTAAATCTATCTGCAAAAACCATCAGCTGTTGGTGACCGCCCTTCCTCACAGCTCCATGAACACTTTGTGTACCATGAATTCGAGTCATGTCCTCCATAAGTAAACAAAAGCAGTAAACATCATGATGACTATAACATTGGCAATGACTATAACAGTGGCAATTTTTTTTCAAACGACAGTCTAAGCTATAGATCAGTCTGTTAACACAACCAGGCCTTTTTTTCACATTCCATGGATTAGCCAACAAACAATAAATCTGTACATATGCACCAAAAAATGATGTCGCAGAGGCAATTAACGTTATGTCAGTGGTCAAAAGCAGATGACTAGCATCGAATATTCCTCTTGACCCTAATTAAGAAACGATTTCATATTTCATCCTCATTCATATTATAAGTACTTGAATGACAACTGAAAGGACAAACTAAAGAAGACGGAAAGGTGGGGGAGAGGGGGACGAGGCAAATGTCGTTATTAGAAAGAGGGAAAGTCGTATTGGAATATCAACACTCACAGGCAAATATGACAATCAAGTTGCAGATAGGCACAATGGAAAGACACAGAGCTTTCAGCCTAAGCTAAGTTTCTAACAGTCTTTCTTTGGACCTGTTTGCAATTCGATGTGTCATCTTTGTGGTGTGCAGCAATCTATCCTTTTCATAATTGTTGCTATTATTATTATTATTAGAAACAAGCATCGTGAATGACTACCTGAGAACTATTTACTGGGTCAAATAATAGTGTTAAAACTGAAAACACACTTTTACTGAAAAAACATTTAATTTCAATTAATACTGTTCTAACAAAAATTGAAATCCAATCATGACACTACAT
This sequence comes from Schistocerca cancellata, assembly GCF_023864275.1. NCBI lineage: Eukaryota > Metazoa > Arthropoda > Insecta > Orthoptera > Acrididae > Schistocerca > Schistocerca cancellata. The sequence continues at coordinate 433,417,789 of NC_064627.1, forward strand.
TTAGCATAAAATAAATTTCAGTGCATTATCAATATTTGGTAAATTTTGGAGAAAATTTCTTATTTAAATCTTCTACCTACAACCAGTCATGCATGTTAGATAATACAGGCAGTGTTGTCATGCTCTACGATTGAATCTGGTTATATGCCAATATACCAAACCACCATTGAAAATCAGGGAAATCATCATTTTAAACAAATCATCAATAGATGATAAAAAGATAAAATGAGACAGAATTACATATTCAAATGTGTATGTCTACAATCCCATGAATATTGGAAGAGCTTTTAAAGCTTTAGGCACCATGCATGATGCTTTTTATAGTGTTTTAAATGGAGAAAGAATCAAGTATTAATAGCAACATGGCCTCAAACATATAGGGTGCTGCGAAATAGGAACCCTAACAATGGAAGAGAATTCCACTGTATTTAGATGAGCCATCTGAATAAATGTAGACCTGTACTATTAACTGAGAAACAAGCAGACTTACTTGTGTACATAACATGGGTGGGTAGTTGACACAGAAAAAGATTTTAAAAATACTAGTAAAATTGTTTGTAATAAATTTGTGATTTCTAATGTTTTCCCAGTGTAAATGATTGATAGCGAGTTTCCACATGTTCAGCTGAGTAATTGCTAAACTCTCAGAAGCTCACTATTAAGTAATAAAGGTCTGTTTTAACTCTTCTGGAAGATCTTGTCTCTTTTCTGGGTATTAATGTGAGAAGCTTGTATCATCAGAATTAACCTTTAATTTCCTGTTTAGTTGTTACAGTAAAGTTTCAGCAAATTCAATTCTATTTAAGCGAGACATGTGGGTCTGGTGTCTTTATCTTAATCATTTCAATGCTAATGGGTGTATTTACTGCAAACAAATCCTATACACCTGGAAGAATATGACATTGACATAGTTAATGACAGAACATAACTACATATAAAAATGGACAAGTGTGTTATTTATACAGTTAATAATGAATTTATGTAGAATAATATATTACAAAATTCCTATCAGTCTTCCACTTCAGCGTATGGGTAAGAGTTACGAAGGAGAGGGGTTCAAGTGTGGTAATGGATCCTTCCTGAAATCTTAGCTGTGGTGATAAGACTAATTTGTAGCACATCCCAAGGTCTAGGTTACATTGAAACAGGGAATTTGGGTGCGAGTTAGCAAAGCAAACAAATGTGGAAGCCAAATGAAAGTTGTGGTTGAAACTAACTGGCAGTGCAGCATAATGTTTACGTCCATGCCACACTGAAAAATGAATGGAGATCCAATATGTAACTTTTACCTAAGAGAGGGTTGATAAATGATACGGAAGCCCATATGTCTATAGATAAGAAAAATTTCATAATTGTCACGATGCAGACATAAAGCTATCACAGTAGTATTTTTTATGTTTAAAAACTTTCAGTGAACAAGATTCCTTGCATTTTTGCTGCTGGTCTTGACTAAAAACTGCTCTTAAAGATCATGATACTTTTCTGTCATGTTTATCCAATACCTAGAAAAATTAATACACAATCTACCACATTATGTGCGTCACTCACTGACATATTTGTTGATAAAAGCAAATGATGTGCATCAGATTTCCTAAGCAACCTTTGGCAATTTTCAAGCCAGCTTGACATTTCTATGAAAGACCATGAAGTGTATACTTCACATGAATTCTGGGCAAAAGCCATCAAAGTGGGTAATAATTAAGTATTACAAATAAAAGCACAATGAAATTAAGAAATCACGTCTTATAAGCAAGTGACAAATCTACTAATCTACCGAGACCATGTTTCATTTAACAATGACAAGGAATAAGAGCTTATACCACACATATGAAGAAAAACAGATGTTATAACGGGAGACACAATCGAGTCTACAAAAAATTTGCTACAAGAATTTAAAAAATTTTCACAGTTGCAAATGTTTTTGTTACCTACGAACCTTCCTTGTCTTTCTCCAGGGGACCGTTTGTGGACGGAACTGGAGGCGGAGGGCCCTTGAAGCAAGAGAAACAATTTCCCATTGGTTTTCGAACAAACGTCCAGTATTTAGAAGTTTCTGCTTGTCGCTCATGAAGAGGCTGTTGGTATATGTATTACGGAAACACTGCAGTCACCTCTTCACGTAATGAAACAGGAAATACAGTAACATTATTTTTGTAGAACATCGATATTTTAATAATAAACATCATGAAAAGTACTAAAAAAACTGAACTGCTACCTCTAAAATATCAGGCAAAGTACGGGAAGTGTGGTAAAAGGAGGATTTATATTGCACATTCACAGCAGAAGACCGTAGTTGGCGGCCGTACGTCATGTTTACTTTCCCTGAAGATCGAGCTCTCTGTTTATTTAATAATATCAGTTATAAACATCTGCCACGTCATGTCAATAAAGTATGTGTGTTTCCACAATTATCATATCTTCGAAAAATATTATTGCACTGAAGTAGAACACTTCACAGCCAGAAAAACAAATACAGTCAAATACACACACTTCAGATTTTCTTTGGTTGAATGTAACCAGAGTGTTTATCACCAGAGAGGTTACTAAATTAGACGAATCCAAATTTTGCACGCTGGAGTACTATTAATAAATGATTTATTCTTATTTTTGAAAAATTGTGGCATTAAAAATGCATTGCTGCAACACTTCATATTCGCATTCGCTTCCAGAAATCATAAAGCAATCATTAGGCTATTGAACTAGGCCAAGTTCACACTTTACAAAGTGGCAAAATCTTATACCTGTTAAAACCTGTCACCAATGACATCAAAGTCGACTAAGAATTTAACTTCCAACATTCTCTTCATATTAAAATCCAATAGCGTAGATTCTATGACAGCTGTGCTAGCTACCACTAGAACTTTATTTTAGTGCTGCTATGTTATAAATGACGCATAGAAAACTTCATATATCGAAAAAAATTAATACGAGCTCTATTTAGTGCACTCGGACTGCGTGCGACAACAACAAATCACTTTCCTTTGCATATTTGCTTCCAATTTTTTTTTCTTCGGTTCACAATGAAAGAGACCTTTTGAAATTGATCATACAGACTTGTACTGTAATCTCGTAAGAATATTCATATAAATATTTAATTTTATTTTAAAAGAGTCTCGGGGAATAGTTTTAAATGCCACGCTTTCATCGTCGGAATCTAAAGCATTGTTGTCAAAGATTGCGGAGGACCACGCGTTCGCTGTTGCTATGGGTACGATGTCGCTTGTTGTTACTATGACTCCTAATGTCTGCAGGCGTAGCAAGAATCAGGTATTTCGTTGTTGTAAGAGGTGGATTAGAACGGTTCACTGGACTCATTAAATTGTTACGGCTACTCATTGCATTTTCTTCCAGGGTTCAGTAAGGGAAAAATGGCGCACCAGTTTGAGGCAAATACCGAGGGCGCAGTCCTCCAGGAAAGCCAAGAAATTGAGCGGAAGGGCACATCCACAACAAAAAAGTTCTGGCTTCGGCCCAGTGAAGACATAGAACCAGAAGGATTACTTCCAGATCATGACTTGATGAAGCGCTTCCAAATAGCGTTGAAGAATCACCTTCAGCGACAAAATGAACGCTTGTCGGAAGAAGTTTTAGAACTGGTAATGCTTTTTTTTTTTTTTTTTAAAAAAATGTTCCCCTACGTGATACATACAAAATGTTTACGCAGAAGACAATAGATTCTGTAGGAAACCATTGGGCACTGTATAGTTGGTTGCAGTTGCCGTACGTATTATTTTAAGTACTTGAATTTGTATTTTCGCTTAACGTTACCCAGAATCTAATCCAGGATTTTGATCTGGATGGGGGGAGGGGTGAACTCAGAAATTTTGTGTAACTCCTGCTACCTCCAGATTTTCTAGAGTAAACGAAGGTGTTTTCTTAATTTATGGTAATACCAACAACAACAACCAGAAAATTTTAGAACCTGTTAAGTCTAAAAGCTATGTTGCAAAGAATGCCTTTTTTTTTAGATTATGGAGAAACGGGTGTAGTTGTAGGAAGGGAGCAGTGTTTCAGCAGCATGCCAACCATCACTTCCCCCCGCTACACCATATTTTTCCCTGACATCATCAACATCAGTGTGGCTCATCCCAATCATTAATAAGCACTGGGGCCACAGAGAGCTTCAGTTATGAGACATAATGCTGTTATGCAAACTTATACTGAAAGTAAATTGTACAAAGCAAAGAGTTTGCATGTCCTTCAGAGTGAGTTAATGAGACCTGTGGGAAAAACAGCCATAACAAAGCTAATCTACCTGATATGCAGGATATATGAGACTGGCAAAATACCTTCAGACTTTAGAAATGTAATAATCAATTCCGAAAGTGGCAGGTTCTGATAGATGTGAATGTTACCAAATTGTCAGTTTACTAAGTTATGGGTACAAAATATTGACATGAATTTACAGAAGAATGGAAAAATTGGTAGAACCAACATCAGGGAAGATTAATTTAGGTCCTGGGGAATGGTAGCAGCATACAAGGCATTACTGACTATAAGACTTATCATAGAAGATATCTTTAGGGAGGCAAACCTATAATTGTAGCACATGTAGATTTAGAGAAAAGTTTTGAAAATGTTGACTGGAATACAATCTTTGAAATTCATAAACAGCAGGGGTAAGACACAGAGATTGGAAAGCTATCGACTACATCATCATGCAGAAACCAGACCGCAGCTGTAAGAGTTGAAGGACATGAAAAGACAGTGGTAGTTTAGAAGAGAATGAGACAGGGCTGTAGCCTTTCCTTGATGTTATTTACATATTTTGAGCAAGCAATAAAGAAAACCAAGGAGACAATTGGGAAGAGAATTAAAGTTCAGGTAGAAGACATACAAAGTTTAGTGTTTGTCAGTGGCAGACCAGAGACAGTACAGGACTTGGAAAAGCAGTTAAACAAAATATTGTCTTGAAAAGAGGCTATAAGATGAGCATCAGTGAAAGTAAAACAAGGGCAATGGAATGTAATAGAATTAAATCAAGTGATGCTGTGGGAAGTAGACTGGATAAACTAAAAGTAGTACATGAGTTTTCTATTTGAGGAGCAAAATAAAAGATATAGTGGACAAATAGATTCTGGCAGTATCAAGAAAAGCATATGGGAGAAAGAGAATTTAGTTAACATCAGATATCAATATAAATGTTAGAAAGTATTATGAAAAGGTTACATCCGCTACTCATCATACAGTGGAGATGTTGCGTCGCAGACAGGCATAACAAAAACGCGCACGCGTGTGCCAACACACACACTCACACACACACACACACACACACACACACACACACACACAACAACTTTCTCTGGCTGCCGAGGCCAGACTGTGAGCAACTGTGCATGATGGGAGAAGCAATCTGTGTGGTGGGGCTAAGGAGGAGGCTGGGGTGGGGAGGGGGAAGGATTGCAAGGTAGTGGTTGGGGACAGTAAGGTGCTGCATGTGGAAGCATACAGAGACATGGTGGAGAAATGGTAAGGCAGCTAGGTGCAGCCAGGAGGTTAGATGGAGGGCAGGGGATGGAGAGTTGGGGTTGGCAGCCGAGAAGGAGAGAAGTAAAAAGACTGTAGGTGTGTTGGTGGAATAAAAGGCTACATAGTCCTGGTGTGGGAACAGAGATGGAAATAGGTGGCTGAAGGACAGTTACTAATGAAGACTGATGCCAGGAGAATGATGAATATCCTACCCACCATTCTTCCCACAGTGGTGTTCAGCCACCCATCAAACCTACACAGTATCCTCATCCATCCCTACTTTATTTGGTCCAAGAATCAGTTTTGTACATTGTTTATACATGTGGTGTAGGACAGTGGTAAATGTAGGTAGCTTACAATACAGTAGTCATTTTGACTACATTGTTGACATAATAAAAATGCATAATAATGTAGGTTGGTGTACTACATTGCTTCTACATGTGATAATAGCAGTTATTAAGGGAGATGACCTGATAAGCACAATCTAAACTATATTATGAATTGACAATTTGTGAAATTTGGTAAATGCGGTTTACTTATTATGATGTTCCATAAACTCAGACAAAGAATAGAAGCAGTGGTCAAGCAAGAGCTGTTTTAACTTTATTTTAAATGCATTTAATGTTGGTATGCATTTTAGGTAAGAAGGCATATGGTTATATAACATAGCTCCAGAATGATACACTCCTCTTTTGCGTAAGTTTGTATTTACTGTGTTCCTGTGTAGGTTCATCTTCTGTCTAGTTACATATGTGTGTATATCATAGTTGTGTTTGAAGATATTTTCCTTTTTTAATATGCTCCCTTTTGTGAAAATTAGTATTTTGTATATATACAAGCAAGGCAGTGGCAATATTTTCAGAGTTTTAGAAAGGGGTCTACCGGAATCCTTAGCTTTTTTTATTACCCTGATAATCTTTTTCTGTATTTGAAATGTTTTTGTAGTATTTGTGGAATTCCCCCAAAAAATTATTCCGTACATAAGTAGCGACTGTATACTGCAATGATGCATTGTCAGCACTGATGAGCAGCTTGCATTTTGAGTGAGGATCCTAACAGCATATGCCAGTGAATTCAGTCTCTTATTTAAATTGTTTAGGTGTACCTCCCACTTCAGATCTGCCTGAACATGTACACATATAAATTTTGTATGACTGACCTTCAACACATTTTTTCCTTCGATGGTGAAAACAGGGTTTGCAGGATGGAGGTTTTGTGTGGTACGAAAGTTAACTGCCACAGATTTTTCAGAATTTATGATGAGCGTATTTCTCTTGAACCAGTGTGTTGAGGTACACATAACTGATACTGCAGCCTCATCCAGATTTTCCTCATTCTGTGATTTAATTAGAATATTAGTGTCATCTGCAAACAGTACAGTGGTTCCATCATGTATTTTACTATACAAGTCATTCACATACAGCAGAAATAGAACAGGTCCTAGAACTGACCCTTGTGGGACTCCATACTTGATTTTCTGCTCATCACTGTAAAAGCTAGAAATTTTTTGTGTTTCACTATCTTTGTGTTTTATTTCTGTAAACTGATGACGATTACTGACGTAAGACTGGATCCACTTTTCAGACTGGCCTCTTATTCCATAATTCCCTAATTTACACAAGAGAATGCCATGATCAGTTACATCAAAGGCTTTACTTAGATCCAGAAATATCCCAGATACATGTTGTTTATCATCCACTGCTTTTAATACTTCATTTAAGAAGGCAAAAAATGCTGACTGAGTTGACTTTCCAACTCTGAACCCATGTTGGGAGTCACTTATCAGCCTCTCTTTATTTAAGAAAACTGTTAATCTTCTAAGGAACATTTTTTCCATAATTTTACTGAAGCCTAACAAAACTGAAACTGGTCTATCAGTAGCAATATCACTTTTTGCACCCTTCGTATGCAAAGGTGTTACTTTTGCAGTTTTTTGATTATTTGGAAATACACCACTCTCAAAAGATGACTTTACTATGTCTGTTAGTGGCTCCACAATAAATGTTGCACTAGCTTTGATAATAGCATCTGGTATCTCATCAAAACCCCTTAATATTTATTAGGTAATTCTTTTAGGATTCTTGACAGTTCCTCAGGTGTTGCTGGATACAGGAATAATGTGTTTGAATGAATTTTTTGATCTGAGTGACTGGCTGGCTGTTTGCCATGGTGTGTATTTATTAACTGCTGTGCTTTATTTGAGAAATAATTGTTGAAAGCACTAGCAACATGTTTGGGGTCAGTTAGTTTATTTTTATTCATAATCAGCTCTATATTACTGTGATTAACTGGCCTGTTAACCATTTCTCTCCTTATAATTTGCCAGGTTGTTCCACTGCTGCTTCCAAACCCATGCTTCATGGCTCACAACCCATAGACCTAGATGCAAGACCTGCCCCACACATTCTCCCACCAACAGGTACTCCAGTCTGGTTACAAACATCACAAGACAACCTGTGAAAGCAGTCATGTAATCTGCAAGCTAAGCTGCAATCACTGTCCTACATCATACGTTGGCATGTTGGAATGACAGCCAAGGTGTCTGTCTGCAAGAATGGCCACTGACAAACTATAGCCAAGGAACAGCTGGACCATCCAGTTGCTGAGAATGCTGCCCAAAACAATATTCTTCACTTTAGTGACTGCTTCACAGTCTTCCTACCAACACCAACTTTTCCGAAATGCTCAGGTGGAAACTCTCCTTGCAATAATCCTACATTCCTGTAACTTCATTGGCCTCAAGTCACTGTCCTTCACCCAACTATCCCTACCCTGTTCCCACTCCAGCACTACACAGCATACTGTTCCACCAACAACACACCTGCAGTCTTCCTACTTCTCTCCTTTTCCATGCCTCCCCCTCCCTCCCTCTCATCTAGCTCATTTTGTGACAGTTATTTTGCCGTGTCTGTCTGCAACTTAGCATCTCCGCTATATGATAACAACTATCCTTTTCATAATATTGTTGTTTTTTTTTTTAATTTTTTAAATAGAGTGAATGTAATAGTTTCTTGGGAGAAGCTGCTTTAAAAAAAATTCTTAAATATGGTGATAAACTTATGATATTTTTCATTGGTGTCATTACAGTCATATAAATCAATCCAATTTTCACACTACAAGGGGGGGGGGGGGGAGTAAAACAAAGCCAGATTTTTATGTAATAAAATACCTTACAGTATATCTTGTTACACAGAGTTTTGAGTTTCCTGCACAGTCATCGTAAGAATTTGAGCATAGTGGTCACAAAAACACGTGTTTGTACCACTTGTATTTTATAGACATATTTGCATGTGTTTATCAAAATTGGTCAAAGATAGATGCGAAGGTTGCCATTTTTCGAGTTGTTTCATTTACAGTTGAGTCCATATTGAATGACAGTAGTTAACATCTTTGAGTGAATTGGATTTTGAGAAGTCAATATTTCAGTCACCACATATAATTATATTTTTCTTGGGAGAGTGAATTTCTTTCAAAAATTCCTCCATGTGATTATAAAACTTTTTTCGTCTCCATCTGGTGATCTGTACATGCAAATAATAATTTTATTTTGCCTTGATAATTCGACTATAGAGAGTTCTGTATCTTTTTCACTGGAGAAATTATGATACTTAGCTACACTGCTGAATTCAATATTTTCTTTAACATATACACAGATGCCCCGATGACTTGGTATTTTGCTACAAAACATGCTTGAAAGTTTGAACTGTGGAAGGTATGTTAGTTCCAACATACCTTGTTTAAGCCAGTGTTCTATAAAGGATAGGGTAGAAATATCATTCAGATCATTCAACATTACTGCTGTTTCATTAAGTCTATTGAACAGCAGTTGAACATTCTGATAGAGAAATTTAAAATTAGACACAAACAAAATATCATTTGTTGCTTACCACTTGCCTCACATTTTGCACTGGTGTTTCTAGTGGGATTCTTGGGATATGTCTTTTACTTATTGCTTCACTGTGTGTGGGATTATGCCTTTCTTCTGTTGAGATGTTTTGAATTTCCACTTTATTACAGATGTTTTTCATACAGCTATGCATTAATGTCTGCCTTGTTGCTGCATTTGTTGGTTTGAAATTCAGCTCGGTAAATGTGTTTCTGTTTCTTTCTTTCTGCTTGTTTCTGTTTACATGTGGCCATAATTATCTGTCTGTTCTTGTCTGGTACTTTTACTTCAAGACAGTCATTTTTTAACTATTTGTCCATTTGTGTACGCTTTAGTTATGTACTTGGTTTTCCTGTTTTTGCCAGGTTTACTTATTGTTACTTACAATGCACTTAGCATTACACTCTTATTAACTCTTACGGGATGTTTTAGCAGTAGTCTCTATTTTGCATATTACCCTGTCTCCTACCTTTAAGGTCTCATATTTTCAAATCTCGTCTGTTGCATTCCCCAAATCTACCCCTTTTACTAGACCTCTCCAGTCCTTTTCCTTCAGCCCCATCCTTCCACTTCGAAGCTTCTGCTTGAAGAAGGAGCCACTGTCTCTGAAAGCTTGCCTAATTATAACCTTCTTTTATGGGTGTGTTCTGCTGCTGCTTGGTGAGTAGACTTTTTTATCTATCCAGTTACATTATATTGCCAAAAATTGGTTGTTTTTGTTGTTCTATTTTATGTTCTTTTATATCCACATGTCTGGCTGTATTATACTCTCCATTTTGGTGTTTATCTGTTTATTTCACTGTGGGGATTAGCTGGTGCCATATTATGTGTGGTAAATATAATTAGAGTAATAAATTTTTCCAAGTGTATAAATAGTTGTTTAGCTCGAAGTAGTTTGCTATGTTTTGTGTGTCGACTGCAATGTTTTCTTGTAGTAGTTCTTTCATCTTTCCTAATATTTAGATGGTGGTGTCATACATAAATTGGTTTGTTTTATCATTACTCTTATTTCCGTTTAAGTCATTTACATTCATTGACAATGGGATAAATCATAATATTGATTATTGGGAAACACCATTTTTGATTGCTAACAGATCTGTTTGATGGCTATTAACTGTTTACCTGCTATCTCTATGGACTGTTTTCTTTGGTGAAGCTAGGGTTCAATCAAGAAAAGTAAAGAATGAGTTGGATGCAAGCAAGTGGAATATAGACAAATTAGGAGTGAATTAGATGAAGTTTGAATATCCTAGCAGTGATCATTGTATTGAGTGACAATATTGAGGGTGTTTCAGTAGAAGGAGAATGGAATGTAATTAGATTATGGCTGGTAAAGTTATAAATGGTTCAAATGGCTCTGAGCACTGTGGGACTTAACAGCTGTGGTCATCAGTCCCCTAGGACTTAGAACTACTTAAACCTAACTAACCTTAGGACAACACAAACATCCATGCCCAAGACAGGATTCGAACCTGCGGCCGTAGCAGTCGCGCGGTTCCAGACTGAAGCGCCTAGAACTGCACGGCCACCCCGGCCGGTGGTAAAGTTATTATAGGCACAGAAAGCACATAAATGAAAAAGCCATGGACAACTAAAAAAAATAATCGAATTGTAATTAGACAGAGATTACTCCTACAGAGGCTGGAAAAAATATGGAAACACTGTGAGAAATGCATGTTTCAATGTGAATGTAGATACTAATTGAACCTGCAGGTGGCACTGTTGTATCAGACGACAAGCAGCATCTGTGCAGTGCTTTCAGTACATTGCAAACTTCGGTCAGTCACGATCAGAACAGCGTATTGTTTAGCTGTGAGAGCATCATTCAGAGATGAATGAATTAAAATGTGGGTGAATTATCCTTGCTTCCACAACCAAGTTAGGTGAAGCGGTTGGTGATTCAAGAGGCACCATATCAGAGATTTATATCACACACAGGTTCAGATGGCTCTGAGCACTATGGGACTTAACTGCTGTGGTCATCAGTCCCCTAGAACTACTTAAACCTAACTAACCTAAGGACAACACACACATCCATGCCCGAGGCAGGATTCGAACCTGCGACCGCAGCGGTCGCGCGGTTTCAGACTGTAGCGCCTAGAACCACTCGGCCACTCCGGCCGGCACACACAGAAAAAATGGAAAATCATCAATTGCTAAGTCACAGTGCGGATGAAAGTATGTGTTGAGTGATTGTGACAGACTGCCATTAAGAGGATTGTGATGAAAAATAAGTGGATGACAGCTGCAAAAGTAACTGCAGAACTCAATGTCATGCTCATGAACCCTGTCAACACCAAAATAACGTGAATGGAGCTCCATAAGATGTGAATTACAGAGCGAGCAGGAATTACAAAACCGCACATCAGTGATGCAGATGCCTGTAATGGAAAGACATGGTGCTAAAGCCATAAAACATAGAAAATGTGGATGATGGAGCAATGGAAGGAAGTTATTTGGTCAGAAAAGTCTTGTTTCACACTGTTTCCAACTTCTGGTCAAGTTTAAGTCTGGCGTACACTGTCCCAAGCCTACGATGCAGACAGCTTGCTGACAGGAAAGACATATGGTGGAGGTTCAGTGATGATTTGGGCAGCCGTATAGTGGTAATCCATGGGCCCAGTAGTTGCTCTGAAGGATCACATTACTGCCACAGATTATATGACCATTTTGGCTGCTCAGGCCCATCCTGTGGTACAGTATTTGTTCCCTAGTTGTGATTCTGTGTTCCCATATGACAGGGCCCCTATTCACACAGCTTGCATCATCCACAACTGGTTTTGTCAGCACAAGGATGACTTTTCACATCTCCCCAGGCCTCCCCTATCACCATATCACAATATTATTGAGCCCTTGTGGTCTACTTTGGAGAGAAGGGTGCATTATCACTATCCATCTCCATCATCATTATCTGCGCTTGCTAGTTTTGAAGAGAGAATGGCATAAGATTCCCGTGAAAACCATGCAGGACTTGTATTTATCCATGCTGAGATAACTGGAGGCTGTTTTGTTATCAACAGTTTCCCTACACTTTATTAATCACAGTAATATATTGTGTTTGTGGTGGTTCCATAATATGTCAAGCCCCTGTATATATCCATCTATATTCTACAAACCATAGTGAAGTGCATGGCAATGGGTAATTCTCATTAAGGAGCTGGTACACCAGAATGAGCAGTAGGTTGCCAAACTTTCTATTACCAATGGAAAAGTGCACTGTTGTAAGTCTTGCACCGATGGAGGAACAGTGAAAAAGCTACCCAAGTAAACAATGTAGAATATATTTATTGATAAGAATGTGAACAAAAGTTCCTCCTTGGAGTAATTTATTTATAAATAAAAGTTCGATTGGTACTTTGAGTCTCAACTGGGAAGACAAACAATGATTTAAGTGGCCAAAGGCCAAAATGAGTAACAAAAGGTCCAAGTCTAGATCCACTAATGCTGAATTTGTGCAAATTTAGCACAGATTACTGCTTGGAATGTTCAGAAGTTAATCACATGATCAATATGTAGTTGATGTAAGGCCAAAGTCTGAATGAGTAAAATCATTACCATAAGCTTGGTAGGGATTGGAAGATAAACACTACATGGCTCAAAAGAGATTTTAACATAAATACAAAGTGATTGTCTGATGATGATTCCTTAGCAAGACCCTCATTGACCACTGGCCTAGTGAGCTTGAAGGAATAACTGGTTTGATAGCTGAGACTCAACCACTGACCCATGGTTGTGCACCTGCATTAATTCTGTCACAGCACACTGATAAGGTGTTGAACATTTATCAACATGTGGGATGAGTGTGGATCAGTGTTTGGCGTGCTGGTTCTTGTGCCTGCTGTGGCAGATGATGTGTGAAGCATGTCCTCCTGCGGGACACAAGTGGGTTGTGAGTTTGCAGGTTGCTGTCTTGTAGGAGGAACACAGCATTCCTTCCCCAGGGAAGAGAACCTCCATCCTTGCCCCAGAAAATCATAGCAAAACCATCAAGAGATGTAGGGCACAGAAGTGGCATTAGAGGCATCCAGCAGCCATATCTAGAGGCTGGGATCCTGGACCCACTGTGAGGCTGATATGTGCAGACTTGAAGTGGCTGACAAGACTGACAGCAATCAAGGAGAGAGCCATTTGGAGTGAATCTGCAAGGTAACCAAACATACTAACACCACAGAAGAGACAGCGTCAGAAAGGAAAGCAGAGGGCAGATTCTTTAATTTGTATGAAGTCAAGCATTTGGCTCGACGCCATATTGAAAGCGGGTAAACATGCAACTATGGCTGTTTACTACTACGGGTCGAAATGGACATTCATATGAAACGAAAGTAATCCAACCAGCTAAATGAAAAGTTTTATGAAAGGAAACAGGAATGAAAGAAGCTGTGATAAATCTGTAGTTAAAAACTTATCACATAAAGTTTTAAATTCATTGCTGTTAACATGTGCAAGCTGTGAACTGCCACTGCTTTTAGCTTCAGGTAACAATGAAGCTGCTTTGTTTTGTAAAAATCATTTTTTTCTTGCGGCATTTTTATTTTATTGCTTAATTTACCTTTTCTGGGTCCCTGAGCTTGTAAATCAACTTCATTTCTAACAGAAAGAGCTGTTATGGGACACTTTGCAGGAGTTTCAGTGTTTGTATAAGAGCTGTAAATTTTGTTCATGTTTTTAACCTGAAAGTAACACATAGGTATTGTTTGAAACTTCCTGGCAGATTAAAACTGTGTGCTGGACCGAGATTCGAACTTGGTACCTTTGCCTTTCATGGGCAAGTGCTCTACCATCTGAGCTACCCAAGCATGACTCACACCCCATCCTCACAGCTTTACTTCTGCCAGTACCTTGTCTCCTACCTTCCAAACTTTGCAGACGCTCCCCTGTGAACCTTGCAGAACTAGCACTCCTGAAAGAAAGGATATTGTGAAGACATGGCTTGGCCACAGCCTGGGGGATGTTTTCAGATTGAGATTTTCACTCTGCAGCGGAGTGTGTGCTGATATGAACCTTCCTGGCAGATTAAAACAGTGTGCCGGACCGATACTCGAACTTGGGACCTTTGCCTTTCGCGGGGCAAGTGCTCTACCATCTGAGCTACCCAAGCACAAGTCACGCCCCATCCTCACAGCTTTACTTCTGCCAGTACCTCGTCTCCTATCTTCCGAACTTTGCAGAAATCTCTCCTGCAAACCTTGCTTAGCCACAGCCTGGGGGATGTTTCCAGAATGAGATTTTCACTCTGCAGTGGAGTGTGCGCTGATATGAAACTGTGAGGACGGGGTGTGAGTCGTGCTTGGGTAGCTCAGATGGTAGAGCACTCGCCCGCGAAAGGCAAAGGTCCCGAGTTTGAGTCTCTGTCCGGCACATAGTTTTAATCTGCCAGGAAGTTTCATATTAGCGCACACTGCTTATTATATATTTATAACTTTAGTAGTACATCAAACTACTGTTTACTTGTAGTAAAGTAAACAGTTGCTGAAATACGCTGCTAATAAAACAAACAAAATGTATCTGTTTACTTTTGACTTCAGACACAGCTGTTTACTCAATTTCAATATGACAGACTTTGCGCATGTGCACTAAATTCTGGCACATGATTGCAGTCGAGTTTCCATTCTGTGTACTCTCTATCTGTAGTAACACTGCACTGTCTGTGGATGGCTCATATGGGTGTGAGAGCACCATGGAAAGGGTACAGGAAAAGTGCAGACAGAGGGTGGATGTGAGTGCAAGAGCATCTGAGAAGTACAATTATTGTGCCCCAAAGGAGGAGGGTGGGAGCACACGAGATGCTAAATTATTGTGCCCCAAGGGCAAAGACGAGTGCAGGAGAACTTGCAAAGTAAAATGATTGTGCCTCATGGCCATAGATGGTTGTGGAAGTATTTAGAATATAAAACAATTGTGTGGGAACACTTGGGGCATACAATTAATGTAGATTTATTGTGCCCAGAGGGTGTAGTTGTGTGTGTTGCAACACAGGGGAGGGAAAATGATTCAGCCCATAGGGATAGTTTGGTGCAGGAACCAGAGAATTAGATATGGAAAGGATATTTGTTAAACTTGTATGAGGACTAGTCACAGAAAGAATAGTTGTAAAATGTGTGCACAGATTAGGATCATAAAAGGATCAGAAATTGTGTGCATTGGTTCGACACAAGCTGGTCTACCGGAAAGGAAACAGGCACTAGCGATTGTGCTGCGAAAATATTGAAGCAGTCACTAGTGGTGGGATGAAATAGTGGAAGCCATTGCCAGTGGTGGGAAGAAAATGTTGAGACCTGGAGCCAAAAGAAAACACTCTCTGTCTGAAATAGGTGAGAAACTGAGTTCAGAAGAAAAGAATCCATCATCAGATTTTCTGGGACAAAACTTGGTAGTGGCACTGGACCTAGTGGGGCCAGAAAAAAATCCTTGTCTCCACCTAATTTGAAGAAGTGGCACTAGAAATGGTGAAAATGCTTACTTATTGCCAAATGGTGGGACAAAACTTGGAAAGGCAGTACTGAAACTGGGGAAAATGCTTCCTTGTTGCCAAATGTTGGGACAAAACTCACAATTTTTTTCTCTCTCATTGCCAGCCTGATGTGGAATGAAAACTGAGAGGGGACAGGTGAGGAGAGGGGCTCCTGGGGCTATAAAATTCCTCATTACCCACCTGGTATGTCTTGTGCTGATGGAGGCACAGTGAGAATACTGCCCGCATAAACAGTGTAGACTAAGTTTGTTCATAAGTACACGAACAAAAGCTCCTTCTTGGAGTAATTTGTATGCAGAAAAAAGTTCGATTGATACTTCGAGTCCCAACAAGGAAGATAAATAGAGGTTTAAGTGACAAGAGATTCAAGCTTATTTCCATAAGACGAATTTGTGTAAATGCAGTATGGATTGTCCCTTAGAATGAAGTTAATCACATGAGTAGTACTTACTTAGTTGGTGTAAGGCCAGACTCTGAAGAAATAAAGTCGATTCCCTAAGCTCAGCTGAAAGTGCGAGGTATGTTCAAAAAATAACATGACTATATTTTTATGAAAAAATATTTATTTATTCATCTACATTCATGTTGTCCCCTGCAAAGTAATCCTCCTCAAATACAATACATTTCCTCCAATGCTTCTTCCAATCCTTGAAGTACTTCTCATAAGAACTTTTTGGTTCAGCCTTGAGTACTTCAAGCGATGCAGTTTTTATTTCCTCAATCATTGAAAATCTTTATCCTTTCATAAGTCTCTTCAATTTTAGGAACAGGAAAAAGTTGCAGGGGACCAAATCTGGTGAATATGGTGGCTGGGGCATGATTGTCATGTTGTTTTTGGCAAAAAAATCTCTCACAAGCAACGATGAATGAGCAGGTGCATTGTTGTGACGCAAAAGCCTTGAATTGTTTAACGCAATTCCAGACATTTTTTGTATATTGCTGCTCACAAATGACGCATAACATTAAGGTGATACTCCTTATTTGACCATACGACCTTGAGGCAAAAATTCGTGATGCACTGTGCCATGGTAATTGAAAAAAATAATGAGCAAAACTTTGACATTTTAATCAAACATGACATGCTTTTTACTGTCTTGGCTCTCCAGGGTGCTTCCATTGGGATTGTTGGGCTTTGGTTTCAATGTCATATCCATAAACTCATGTTTTGACACCAGTTATGACCCTTTTGAGCAAATCGTGATCATCAGTGACATCATTCAAGAGCTACTGAGCGATTCTCATGCGATGCTTCTTCTGATCAAGTTTTAGAAGTTTTGGAACAAACTTCTCTGACATACGTGCCATGCCAAAAAAATTGCATGACATGAGCCGACTGATATGCCAACATCCTCAGCAACTTCTCTTTTCAATGATTTTCCAAAACAATTTTCTTCACAGCTTTGCATTATCGTTTGTTGTTGATGTGCTGGGGTGTCCAAAGCGAGGTTTTGTCATTGGCATCTTCTCGGCCATCTTGGAAGAGCTTGTATGACTAGTAAAAAATTTTTTTTTCTTAGAGCAGGCTCACTGTATGCCACTGTCAACATTTCAAGTATTGTAGAGCACTTGATTCCATTTCTTGCACAAAATTTGATGCAAATTCTTTGCTCCATTTTTTATAATAATCGAGAATTTCCGAGCACACTGAATCACGTGTAACCTATCTGTCAAAAACTAATGAAGTGTGCTGTACACTTGAAACTGTGAACATGTGTACCAGCACAACAAAGAAAAAGATCGATAATCGAATATACATTGCTCGTGCAATTTGTAAAGTCATCTTACTTTTTGAACAGCCCTCGTATAAGGTAAAACTGCACAGCTCAATAGAGAATCAAGGTAAACATTGCACAGAGAGTGTCCAACGATGATTCCTAAGTGAGACTCTGGTTGGTGGGCTGTGGATGCATGTAGTCCTGTCCCAGAGAGCTTGAAGGTGTAACTGGCTTGGTAGCTGAAACGGAACCACTGATCCGTGGTTGAATGCCAGCCTAAATACTGTTGTGGCACATGTATACACTGTGAGCTGTTGGCAGGCATCTACATCTACGTGATTACTCCGCTATTCACAGTAAAATGCTTGGCAGAGAGTTCAGTGAAGCACTTTCAAGCTGTCTGTCTATCGTTCCACTCTTGAACAGTGCGCAGGAAAAATTAGCACTTAAATTTTTTTGTGTGAGCCCTGATATATTGCAGAGAAACAGCGTCCATGATCACAGGGCTGCTGTTGTGGAAGCGCTGTACTGGCAGTGCACTAGGCGCTTCCTATGATGGCTGCCAGAGACTCTGTGGACAACAAATTGGAGTGTTGCTGTTGTTGTTGTTGTTGAAAGTTGTGCAGAACAATTTCCAACATGCAGGATGAACACAGATTGATATTTGGCTTGTAGGCACTTGTGCTTGCTGTGGCAAAATATGCCTGAAGTGTGGTCACCTGTGGGATACGAGTGTGTTGTAGATTGATGTCTTGCAGGAGAGAGACAGCACGCTAAATGCTTGGTTCTTAGGGGTATTTGTGCACCACTATAATCATGTTCCCTTTAATTTTTACTCTGCAGTGTCTTGCTGTAAGTCTCTAAAATTCCGTTTGGAGTGAACCAGTATATTAAATGATGTGGCAACACACATCATCATTTTCTGTAAAAGTTTACTGTCTAAAATTTTAAATAAGCTTAAATGCGCACTCTTACAAGCCACAGGAGCTTCTGTCATTTCATAACAGGCTCACTGTATAACAGATGTAGATTATTTGACAAACCACTAGTGATTTCACCAGAGTTCTGTTAAACATCTCTGAAACTTATCATACAATTATGTGATATGGCTGATCCAATGCCTAAGCTAAAGTTCCCCCCTGCTGGCCACCACACAACCTATCACTGCTGGGCTCCCCAGCTAATTGCCTGCATTACCCAACTAAATACAGCTGGAAGCATGTACTTACATAGCTTCGACTTCTTGGACTCTTGATATCAGGATGCATTTCGTCGGTACAATGTAAATTTATTTAAATTGTTATTGTGGTTCTAGTATGGCATGTCACTTTGTATGGATATGTAACATTTATTTCTATATTAAATAATTAATTTTACTATTCTATTATTCTGTGCTGTACTCTTTTGAGCTCAGAGTAGCAACCATTCCCATCCTCCAGAATGCTGTGCTCGCAAGCTAACAGAGTTCCCCACACATCACTGCTATTGTCCCTTTACTATCTGTCCTTACCCTTGCTGGCTGCTCACTGCCCTCCTGGGTGCTTGCAACTGTTTACAGCTTCTAAAATTCACCACCTCTCTACAGAAACAGCTGATGCCAAAGTCCATTTACTTACACATTATACCAGTTATTAGTTATTCTGCCCATTCCACTCATGTATGGATCACTGGATGAATTGCTGCTTTAAATTTCTTTGTGTGCACAATAACTGGTGTAATTTTGTATTTGTAGTCTCTACAAGGCTGTAGCATATTCTTAGAGTCCTCATTTAGATGGTGGTTTTTGAAACTTTGTAAGTAGTCTTTCATGAGATATGTTGAATTTATTTTCAAGCATCTGCCTGTTTAGTTTTTCCCACATTTCTGTGACACTCTTCCAACAGGTAAACAAACCTGTGAGCATTTGTGCTGCCCTCCTAAGTGAATGTACAATATCCTTTGTCAACCCTAATTGGTATGAATACCACATACTGGGGTAAAACTTTAATTGGTACAAATATCACATACTGAGTAATATTCTAGGATGTGTCACACAAGTGTTGTGTAAGCAACCTTGTTTGTAGTATGAGAGCATTTTCCTAGTATTCCACCAATCAGCCAAAGTCTGCTACCTGCTTTAACTATGAGTGAGCCTTTGTGGTCATTACATTTCATATCCCTTCAAATTGTTATACCTGGACATTGGTACAAGGGAACAGATTGCATTTGTGACTCAATGATATTGTCACCATTGGTAACTACATTTTTTCACATGAAGCGCACAGTTTTTAATTTCCGAACATCTAAAGCAAATTACCAATTATTGCACCATTTTGAAATCTTATCGAGATCTAATTTATTGAACATTTGTGCAGCTTTTTAGACAGTACATCATATAATAACTGCACCACATGCTAAAATCTAAGATTATTGTTAATAGTGGTTGGAAGGTCAGTAATATACAACATTTGGCTTTTTAAACTGCACACACAATATGTTTTGAAGAAGCCAGAGTTTGAAAACCCAAATTTAATTCGCAGACACAGACAAAAGACCAACAGGAGCTTCCAACCCCAACAAGATGAACATACAATATGAACAGCAAGGGTCCCAACATATTTCCCTGGGGTCCACCTGAAGTTACTTAAACTCTCTGTCCAAAATAACATGCTGTGTCCTCCCTGTCAAGAAACAGGGATGGGAAAACCAACCAGTTAAAACTGATACCAGTATTTTAGTTATGAATAATCGGCAGTTTTCGGTATTTCTTTGGTCTTGGCTATAACAGGTGTTTTTTTTTATTTTTTCCAAATAACTGAGTTTAAAAAAAAGAAAACAAAGTATGTTAGCCATAGCAGCATCGCTAAAATTTTTCATTTGTAAATAAACCTTTTTTAAAAAAAGGAGTAACTTTCATTCACAAAATTTGCATTACTTCGAGATATTGTATTATAGAAAATGGTAAAAGTGATCACTACTACTTTAATAGCAATGCCAACAGAAAGGAGCTACAAATGCATGGCATAAGAATCAGTACAGCATTGCTGAAACAATGTCCCTGCTGCTGAGTGTTGTGGCTTTAGGTACATGTATACAGTAATCAGATCTGATTTTCCTACTCGGGTGGTACAGGAAAGCAGCACACTGGTAGACATTTTCATACCAAGACAAATTCAGTCAAATAAAAACTTTTCCTGTTAAGAATGCTCTGTCTGATCATGATGTACAGCTAGTTACAGTATATGATATTGCTCCATACAGTAATGCAAAACAGTCTCCAAAATAGTGCGTTCCATTAACGATTTAACACTTCAAAATTTTAGGGAAAGCTTGCAACAGTTAGACTGGGATGAGGTATACAGGGAACATGATCTTAAATTAAAATTTAACCCATTTCATGATACCTTTGTGAGTGTATTTGAAAACAGTTTCCCTAAAAAAAAAAACAGTGAATTATAATTGTAAGAAACCATGTAAAAAGCCATGGCTTACTAAAGGGATAAAAATATCTTGTAAATAGAAAAGGGAAATGTATCTTATAGTTAGGAGGAATAATGATTCTGAAACAATGAAACATTATAAAAACTACTGCACTGTATTAAGAAAAGTTATTAAAAAGTCCAGAAGTATGTGCATTATGTCTGAGATTAGCACATCTGATAATAAAATTAAAACAATTTGGAATATTGTGAAAAGGGAAACAGGGCAACCAAGAGCACAGGAAGACTGTATTTCTATCAGACACAATGAAAAGTTTGTTAAAAGAAGACAGAAGTAGAAAACATTTTTTATAATCATTTTTTAAGTGTTGTAGAGAAAATAGGTTCCAGCTATTCATTAGAAAATGCAAGGCAGTATATGGAAGAGGCAGTACCTACGCAATTTGATAAAATTGAAATTCAGCCCACCTCTCCTACTGAAATTAGGAAAATAATAAATTCACTCAAAAGTAAAAGCTTACATGGAATTGATGACATTTCCAACAGTGTACTGAAAGCTTATTCCCAACAAATAAGTAGGATTCTCAGCCACATATCCAGTAGCTCACTGAAACAGGGAAATTTTCCAGATAGACTGAAACATGTTATTGTTATAGCATTTCATAAAAAAGGGGATAGATTTGATGCTAACGACTACCACCCAATCTCACTTCTGCCAGCTTTATCCAAAATTCTTGAAAAAGTAATGTATTCAAGAGTAGCATCACAATTTGTAAAAAATGAAGTACTAACAAAATGTCAGTTTGGTTTTCAGAAAGGCTTTTCAACAGAAAATACTATTTATGCTTTCACTGATCAAATATTAAATGCAGTGAATAACCGAACATCACCCATTGGGATATTTTGTTATCTCTCAAAGGCTTTTGATTGTGTGAATCATGAAATTCTTCTAGATAAGCTTAAGTATTGCGGTATGAGTCGGACATTGCACAAATGGTTTAATTCACACTTAATTGGAAGAATGTAGAAGGTTGAAATTAACAGTACAGACAGTCTGCAATAACCAACAGAGTCCTCTAACTGGGAAGGTATCAAGAATGGTGTCCCACAGGGTAGGGTTCAGTCTTGGGTTCCTTATTGTTCTTAATATTTATTAATGACTTGCCATTCTATATTCATGAAGATGCAAAGTTAGTTCTTTTTGCTGATGATACAAGTATAGTAATCACACCCAAGAAGCAAGAATCAGCTGAAGAAATTGCAAATAATGTCTTTCAGAAAATTATTAAGTGGTTCTCTGCAAATGGACTCGCATTAAATTTTGAGAAAACACAGTTTATATAATTCTGTACAGTAAATGGCATAACACCATTGATATATATAGACTATGAACGGAAGTCTGTTGCTAAGGAAGAATACTCAAAATTTCTGGGTGTGTGTGCACTGGTGAGAAATTGAATTGGAAGAAACACATCGACGATCTGCTGAAACAGTTAGGTTCAGCTACTTATGCTATTAGGGTTATTGCAAATTTTGGTGATAAACATATCAGTAAATTAGCCTACTATGCATGTTTTCATTCACTGCTTTATATGGTATTATATTTTGGGGCAATTCATCATTAAGAGAGAAAGTATTCATTGTACAAAAGCGTGTTATCAGAATAATAGCTGAACCCACCCAAGACCACTTTGCAGACATTTATTTAAGGAACTCGGGATATTTACAGTACCTTCAAAATACATATATTCACTTATGAAATTTGTCATTAATAACCCATCCCAATTCAAAAATAACAGCAAAGTGCGTAGCAACAACACTAGAAGAAAGGATAATATTCACTATTCTGGATTAAATATCACTTTGACACAGAAAGGGGTGAATTATGCTGCCACAAAAATCCTTGGTTATTCACCAAATAGTATTAAAAATCTGACAGATAGCCAACCAGCATTTAAAATCAAATTAAAAGAATTTCTGAATGACATCTCCTTCTGCTCAATAGATGAATTCTTAGATATGAAGTAGTAACTGTAAAAAATATTAATTAATTAATTTATTATTTTGTGTAAAGAAAACTTATGTTAAAGTGACACATTCCACATCATTACGAAACGTCATATTCGTGATCTATGGAACAAGGATTAATGTATGTATGTATGTATGTTCAGAGTGTTCAGAACTAAAAGAATCATTCAGATACTCATCATGATTCAAAATCATTCAAAATAAGATCACCATCCATTTTAGTATATTTACTTGTACGCAGAATTTCTAAACTTAATTTCTGGCATCCTTCTGACCAGAATCAATTTGTAGAAGCTAATTGAAATTCATCAAACATCTACTAATTGTTTTGAGATGTGAATTTCTAATGTGCAATAACATCCCTTAAACAGACCACAACAAATGTGATTTTCCTTTTGTCTTACCATCATTTAGGAAGCACACCCGGAAATGACTTTAAAAATATAACCAGAGTATATCACGAACTGGATCACTTTGATTAAAATTATGTAAGTTTAATTTGTCTGTTTCTGTCATAACCCCTTTAACCACAGTAGTGCCTTTAAAACCTTATATCTTTACTTAATTTAAGTGTTTAGTTTCATACTACTTGGTTTGGGACACAACAGTTTCTATAGTAGCTGTATTACTCTCTACTATATTTGCTCTCTCTTTCAGTACAGATTGTAATTCTTTGGTCTTATATAAATAAGAGTCTAAATGGGATTTCACTTCATTAGCTCATATTGCACAATCTTTTTCCATTGTTTGAACAAGTTCATTCACCACTAATTTTATTTGACTTAGACTAATAGATATGTTCTCAGTTCCTGCAACTGATTTTGTAAACAGCCTCACAAGAACCTTTTAACTCAGAGACTTCATCCCTAACCTAACAAATAACTTCAGCTTGTTTCCTTTTTATTTCAGCCGCAGAGATTTTAGACTTAATACTTACGTTACTTATTTGCTTATGTGCTACTGCCAAAAATGCAGATTCTTCCCCCTAAAACTTATGACAAGTAGTTATTTCTTGGCTAGACTTAATTATCAGAGTCATTTATTAACTTACTATTCTCATCTTGTGAATGTTGCAGCACTTCTTATTTCTGTGCTTGCTAAAAAAAAAAATAATAAATAAAACATAAAAATAAAAAAATAAAATAAAAAAATGGAGAGGTAATTCTGCCCTATGTATGACTCAATGTTGTAGTTTTGTTTTCACTAGACATGTTTTAGCACTTTCTGTGCTATCTTCAATGGATTTATTTGTTTATTTTCATTCTCACATGAAGCTATTGGTTGTCTATGCTGGTAGCTTTAAATCTACTACACAGTCTACAGCTTGTCATAGTTTTTAATGTTGTTGTGATGTTCCCTTGTTTGTGTTATGATAACACACTTATTTCTTTAGCTTGGTGAACAAATCTCACAAAATGCGTGTGTAACAACAGCAAAAGAAATACGTGTGTTACCTTGACACAAACAAGGGAAAGAACACAACATCAAAAACTATGACAGACTGTAGATTGTGCAGTAGATTTAAAGCTACCAATATAAACAGCCAATAGCATTGCATGAGAAAGAAAATAAACAAATAATTCCACTGGAGATAGCACATAAAGTGCTTAAACATGTCTGGATGAAAACAAAACTGCAAAAAGGCATCTTGTGTAAGGTAAAATTCCTCACTAATTTGACGATTCTCAGTTCTCCTTCTAATGTCACTTTTCTAGACTTGAGTTCTCTTTCTAATCTATGCAGTTAGTTCTCTTTCTAATCAATTAAGTCTATTATAATTAGATCTTGTCTCACTGAACACTTTTTGGATGCATCCAGACGAGACGGGAATGTAGCGTCATAGTAGTAAGTGGGCTTGTACTGCTAAGTTATTTGTACACTGAATTCAATTTTGTGATAATTGAAATAATGTCACATAATATCTCAACTTGTGAAGATCATTTTGTGTCGTCCACTCCTTCTTAGTGCTACACTCATTTTTCCGGGCAGTGCTTTTCTGATTATCCCGTATTATTATTATCAGAGTGGTAGGAAGGTGACACTGATGTATTTGAAGTTGACAAAACATCAGTAGAAAATAAGAAAGATGAATCTTATAGGTGCAACTGTGGCAATTTGGGAGATGAGAAGTCTACATTTTGCAGTCAGGAAATGTTCAGTGAGATAAGATCTAACTATAATAGGTTTCAGCACTTAGAAAGAGAACTGATTTATTTGGGAAGTGTGTCAGAAAGCAAGCTGACCCACAACAGTTGCTACTGATCCGTCATACCATGGATACTGGCACTGGGACAAAGTTGACATCTAAAACAGTCCCATACATGTTCTGTCAGGACCAGATCTGGGAATCGTGCTGGCCTCAGTAGTACTTCAACAGTATGCAGTCAGTTCATAGAGACATGCTCGGTATGTGGATGAGCATTGTTCTGTTGAAGAATGGTACCTCGGTACTGTCACAAGAGAGGTAATACATGAGGACACAGGATCGTTTGTGACATACTGTTGTGCCGTAAGAGTTCCCTCAGTCACTATCAACTGGGGCCTGAAGTCATACGCGATGGGTCCCCACACCACTACAAAAAGAGTAGCACAGCTATGCCTTTCCAAAACATTGGGCAAATGCGACTTCTCCACAGGTCGCTGCAATACTCACCTAAGTTCGTCACAAGGGGTAGTGCAGAAGGGGTTAAGATGTGTATGGTGTACAATATGGTGATCCTCCCTGTGATCAGACGTGATCGACAAGAAGTTTGACAATGTGTATGCCTGCCCTCATGTTTCTATGCAGTCCAATATTGGGTTACTGCCACTTCCAGTTGCCACAGATCTGGATATTGCAATGTTCAACCAGCCAGACAAATGGAGACTTAACAACGAGGCTCGTGATAACACTGTCATACATGAGTAAACTTCACCTCCGTGTCACAGTTATTACCCATAATCTGATGCTGTTCTTATCTCTTCTTTTATATGTTAAAAGGAAGGTAAAAACACTAATCATGAACAACACTAAATCACTTACTTAATTAGTTTCTTGGTCCACGGATCATTTTGCACAATAAATCATAATGATGTGGAGCGAGTGATTGGACATTCACATTGAATATTAATTTGTAAATATGGCTACATACTGAACATATAAAAGATGTTTTTTTAAATATGCAGATGTAAGTTAGCAATTCCTACCTGCCACCTTTTACTCATTACAAAAATAGAGACTTTTCTATGAAATAGAAGGAGTTGTCAAGGTGGCTGTTGTACCTTTCACAGAGAATCGTAGCTTTAATCATTTATGTGCCCACTGATGGTGTGTGTGTGTGTGTGTGTGTGTGTATATGAAGATACATTGACACTTGACCCTGTCTTCAGGGGATGTTTCACTATTTTTGGCAGGCAGTATATTTATATCAGATGCTCCATCTTTCTCCATATTACTGCTGGTTTCTAATTAAATAAATTTGCATAAAGAGATTAATTTTGCAGTTTCATGAATATAGGAGCGGAAACATTTTTAAGTAATATTTCATTATACTTAGGCTAAATATTACATGAAACTTACATGTTTTTGTGCCTCGTAACAAAATGGCTTCTTACAATACGCAGAAACAAAAAGGGAAGAGAGAGCAATCTTTTTGCAAAGAACAGCAATTGCAATTACATTTGCAGATCATATTAATTGATTACAGAGTCTTTGTTATTTTTCTGCGATAATATTTATTTCGTTATGACGTCAGTTTTGGTATATTTGCGAAGTTATTCAATATCATTTTTATCACATTATGTGGCGTACCGCCACAACCCTCCCTCCATTACTCAGAAACAGTTGGATATTCACTATCCTACATTTACTTTTGAAATTAAAATTGAAGCAGGGAATAAAAAAAAACATACATAACTGGACCATTACAAAAATATTCAATATTGTTTTTAGTAACAGAGTTCAACATCTCAGTGTCATAACGGGAATTATTTTCAGCTGAGAGAAGACATTACAGATTGGATAACAAAGCGATAATGGTAGCTTTAAGAGTTCACCAATCAGAGAAACAGTTTAAAATAGCTTTGAGTGAAATTTATTACTGAAATTTAAAAATAAAAAGGGCCAACTACTATTACTGGCCATACCATCTGTAGAAGTGGGAACAGTCTTCAAGTCTCTATCAACATACCTGTGGTCTGAATGGAATTCTTACTTAAGCACAAATCCTTTAGAGATCTGACAGTTTAATCTTGTAGCAAACTCTGGGCTTCAGTGAACTACTTACCTCTAAGGCATGAAATAAAAAATACATCCGAGTACATCAGTGTGCAAGAGGGAAAAGGCATGGGGGGTGGGGAGGGGGGTGGGGAAGGAGAAGATTGTAGTTCTAAACAGTGTTGAAATATCTAATAATGTATACTGTGATTCATCCCACATTCCCAAGGATGGGATTTACAGGACACAGATGAAGGAAGGAAGCTTGAAGTGTAATTTTATGAAACGTGAATGAATGAACTACTGACTTTTCTGCTAGCCTAACATTGAAGTAGATGAGCCTTTGAATAATTTCAATGTGTGAAGGGGAATAGTTGCAGTTGCTGCTATGTTGGTTTGTGAGTCATTTCTGGGTGGCACAACATTGAAGCATGAATATTGGTAGTCAGAGATATAGGTTCAAACATCAATGGCAGCTACAGTTTTAATTTGTTTTGAAGACACAAAACATGGAGACTAATGAGTGGGATTTTGCAGTGAAGGATACGTAAGTTATTTCCAAAGTTTGCTGTAAGAAAAGTGTAATGGTTTATTGATGAAAGGTGGATAGGATCTATCTTTTATAAATTATATTGTGTGTGCAATAATATATTCAATCCTGCAGGAGGCAGAGCAAATTTGTAAATTAACACTAGAACGGCAGAGTTTCTGACGTTCCTAAAACAATGGAAGGGGGTCATTTTGACCCCACATAAAATATTTTCACATTTGACTTAAACAAGTACTTTTTTTAGTGTTTGTTAATCCATACTTTATTTCTACTAATCACAACAATTATTTACAATTATAAATAACAATTACTAATTTATTTGAACAACAATGTATCATACAAATTTATTATTGCTACTGCTAACAAGTTTCTTAACTATAGATTTTAATTCATTAACTATTCATACAGCCTTCTAGACACATTTAATATATTTGGTCCATTTTACTCTCACATGTGTTCCACAAACAGCTCTGTATTACTTTTCACTCAAGTCATTTGAAGCTGCTAGACGCACTTAGCACTGTTTTACGTGCACATTTTCACACACGGCTTTGTGGTACTTTACATAGTTTTCGCTGGTCTTGTTGCCTTCACAGAGGCTGATTCGGCACTTCCTCCCTTTTCTAGTTGATTTCAGTCCCGTATCCTCTTCCTTTGCCTGATGTTCTTGCTCTTTTGTTCCCTTGAGTTCATTTGCCAGTTGAAGTATGAACTTCATCCATTCCATTTTCTTGTTTGTTACCATGTTACAGATGACCCATGTATTTATTGCCACCATGTCCAGTATATTGTAGAAGACCTGCATTGGTGATCTCCTACATGCAATCTTCGTAGTATATTTACAGGTCATTTGATCAACCACATCCACCCTGTACTTTGTTGCATTGTAAAATGTTACGGTTTCAGGTTTTTTCTTTCGTTCCTTGCTTATTGCTACTTCATCATGCTGTGTATTCAGAAAAATGACATTTGTATTAATCTTCCCTTGGTATATAGTCAAGGTGCAGTTTGTGTTGCCGCTATTGTGCAGTATTGTGGTGGAGTGTATTTCAGCATTCGGTTTCCTTACTTCATCGGGGATTTCATGGCAGATCTTATTCATTGTACCAACTAATGAAGTTTTCTTTTCTTTGAGTTTTTTAGCAAGTTGAAGTGACGTAAAGAAGTTGTCTGTGGTCATATGTCTTCCTTGATTTACAAATGGCTCCAAGAGACACTCTCCAAGTGGTTGTTTCTCCCTATGCGTGTCCTCTTTGCCGAGGTATAGGAAAGCATTACATATATACTTTGTTGTTACATCAACAACCAACCAGAATTTGAGGCCATATTTGTATGGTTCGTTGGACATGAATTGAGTAAACCTGCATCTTGCTTTGCTTGGTAACAGTTGCTTGTCAATTGTTATATTTTCTGCAGGGCGGTAAGCACGAATACTTTTTTCAATGAACTGTCCCCAAATTTCAGATACAAGAGTGAATTTGTTGGCTGCCAGGCATTCAGCCCAGGTTGATTTTTCATCAAAATGGAGAAATCGAAGAAGCTCCTGAAATCTGTCCCTTGGCGTAATGTCCTTGATAAAAGCAGGCCCCCAACAGTGCAACCAGCGATCATCCACAGACGTACATTTTGTGCACAATACACCCCAAACATACATGATGGCTGTCAGTTTCTCCAGTTTCTCAAGTGACACAGTCCAGTCATTGTTTTTCAGTACTTTTCAAGCACTTGATTCTGTGTATTTCTTGACCTCCTCTCTCCTTCAGAACATTCACAGCTGACTGCCTTCCAGAAGATGAATAATTTCCAATCTCCCGCATGGTTCCATCCCTTGCAATCATCTTTGTATTCACTTCCAACTGTACCTGCTGTGGTGAAACAGATGATGATTGACGTATATCAGCATCTGAATCCTCTTCCATTAATCGCCCCTCGTTCGCAATGTCTTCATCTTCACTTGTTTCAGTCATAATCTGTATCACTTCAGGCAGTCTCGGATGTTATAGAATTTAGCATATTTTAAGATTCAGCAGTAACTAAGAAACATGTATTTTTTATTTTCTCCAAAAAAATTTCTGCTCTGAGATACAGCCTCCAAAGATGACACTGCGAAAACCATTTTGAAGATGCAAATTTTGGAATTTTTTTTAAAATGCTGTATCTCTGTAACAGTTGTAGATATTTAGTTAGAATTTTTTTTTATTTGAAAGATAATTGATTTATTTATGATTACAATGGTATCCTCCGTTCGGACATATCTATCAAAGTTCTTTTATTGCCGTCGTTTGAGGTTTTTTTTTTTTTTTATAATTTACAGAATAAAAAATTTTTCAAAAATGACAATCCACAAAAGTTAGATTTTTTTTCTGTTGATTAGTACCATGTAGTACTATATTCTCTGTAAAGGAGAGCTTCCACTTTTAAGTTGGACAGGTTTTATTTTTAAAAAATCATTTTTTTAACTTTTAAGAGTAATATGTGTCTTCACTGAGTTTGTTTCTTACTAATTTTTGTTACAATGTTTATTTCTATTGTCTTTGTTGCAGTTGTTTCTTTTCACTTTCATTGTTGTAAATATTTCTTACACTTTGTTATAGTTTCTTGTTGGTTTCTTTGTTGTGGTTGTTCATTGCAGGTTTCTGTATTGTCCTTGTTCAGTGCTAATTTGTTTACTGAAGATGCCTGTAAGAAATCTGAGACCATCCAACAAGTTCCGTGTTTTCATGAGGAACTTGCCAGTTGACACAGTTGCAGTGTGTTTTGTGAAAAGAACTGTTTGAAATGTGTGCTGACTGGGGCCACAGCAGAGTGAAGTGTGCTGACTGTGTGCATATCCATAAAAGAGTGGTATATAAGACAAACAAACAGCCTTTTTCAGGCTGGGAATAAGTCTCTGTTTCAAAGTGAAGATGTTTCCAGTGATGACTTTTTGTGTTCTAAATGTTTTGACAGAATAACAACAGTTAAAGTATCTGAACAAGGTGAAGCCTCCCATGGTGCAAAAGATGCAGATTTTGCATCAATAGAGGTTAGATTAGATTAGATTAGATTTACTTTCATTCCAATTGATCCGTAGTGAGGAGGTCCTCCAGGATGTAGAACATATCAGAAAAACAACAATACATGACAAATATTTACAACAAAAACAAATAAGCTTTTGTATTATTCCAGGTGCCAAGTGGAATTATCGTCATTTTTTAATGAAGACTATATGAAAGAGTCATTTTACAAATACTGATGCACTGAATTTAAAATAAAAAAAATGTTTTTATTTATTTATAAGGTAATAAATGTTTAATACAACTACTATAATACTTATTTACAATGAACACATTACTGCACTGAAATGGTGCAGAAGTTAGATTGTACGATTGTACTTACACACACACACACACACACACACACACACATTCCATGTCAAATCAACACACCTATTTTACCTCACCGTCTTAGATTTTGCTGAAAGATGGTATACTTATAGTGGGCACTGAGACTAAGAAAAATAGCAAATTTCAATTTTTTATCTCAAACCATTCCTGAAATATGGCTATGTAAACTTTTCAAAACCAGCCAAAAATGTGTGAACGGACTTTCTTAAAATTGTCCTAGGAGCTGCCCTAATTGAGCTAGAGAACTGGGAAAGGTGTTATTTTGCAGTATTTTGCATGCTCTTTTGAGGGATATACAACAAAACATAGCTTCTAATTAATAACCTTTTTCAAAATACTAATTAATATTTTGATTTAATTTTAATTTTTTTACCAAAAGAACATAATTGAAAATTTTCAAAATATTTCCATAACTACTTCATACTATTGTAAATCACCGGGCAAAATATAAAGCTGGGATGGTGATGGGTTCATTGTTAAAAAAAAATTATTCCGGTCTCTTGTTTTTCACTAACGGCCCTAGTTTGACCAAATTGACCTTTAAGAAACAGGAATTTCTTTAAAATATACTGAAAGGTAAGCAAAAAAAGTATTAAAAATATCAAAACGTCACCTTATTAAACCAAAACTAATCAGCATATTTTATAATTAAGTTGATTGCTTATTTTAATTTCATACAGCTTCACTAACAGTATATTAACTGATATAACAAAAACAAGAAATTGAGCATTTAACTACAAACTGAAATAAAGTATGAATAAGTACAAGTATTTACATAATAGTTCTGGTCCATGATGTTTGAAATGGAACTATTAAACAAATTAAATGTATAATGCTTGTTTTTGAGTAACAGGTATCTGTACATAGCTAAATTTAACACGATAGGTACTAACAATAATTTTGAAACAACTTTCTATAAAATATACATCAACACTAACCTGAGACAAAAATTAAGTTTTGAGTTGAAAGAAGTTTCCCCAATAAATTGTCTTGGAACTTCACATATTACATTTTAATAAAGCTGACTGGGTTTGGTTTACATCACTTTCATTAAGAATTTATGTTCTCCCTGTCGGAGTAAAAGGATTCACTTTTGTAAGAACATCCACAACTGACACCCACAGGACATCTGCATGTGCAGGATAAGAGAATGACTTAGCTGGTTCACATGGATGAAGAAAAGTTATTTTCACTTCATCAGGTTCTTCGTTTTTTTGTAAAATGTACCCAAGCCACCAGTTTCTGCCATATACAGTGGTGACATAGTCTGATACATCTTGTAACTTCAGTTTGTCTGGTGATGTAGTTACTTCCCTCTCCCAACTCTGCATATCACCTGAGAAGTATTTGACTATTAATTTTGATGTAGTGTTGGGAATGAAAGTGTGAAATTGCTGCGTTCCTTTGATTGTCAGTGCCTCTTCAAGTCGGCTTTTTAAGAATATTTCTGAAGCAGCGTAGTCTTCTTGAGTGGAATATGCAAAATCAACATTTGTGATATTATCTACTGCCCGCTCAAATAGATCTCGTGCGGTTTGGATCTGATTTTGGTGTGGCCTTGCAAACTTGCACGAGCTGCCAGTCTCTTTACTGAACCCCCTACTCCATCACAAGGCCCTTTCCATGTGCTGTGGCTGAAAAGTGCCACTCAGCTTTTATGTTGAAGTCTTCCTCATGAAGGCAAAGGTTCAGGAAGGTTTTCTTATTTTTATACTGAGCGGCAGAACTGTCAGAATAATAGTATATCTTTTTTGGAATCTTTTGAAATTTATTTGTTAGATATGAAATTAGCTTCTTTTGAAAGGTCTAAACCACAGTTGTATTGTGCTCCAGGCAATCAGAAACAATGACAAAGCTCATATGCTCAATTTTGTCTTCCTGTTTGTAATATATAACAAAAGGATGAATGGTAATCTGTTGTCTTGTCCAGTGGAAACTCTGAGCTACATCCTGTAGAACTATACTATAATTAACTGAAAAATCACATATGACAACAAATTCAGATTCCGTAAGGTTTTCTCTTGTGGAGTTAAGGAATGTTCGTTGTTGCTTGGCAATGAAGTCATACTGAATCAAAAGTTGACATCTTACTACAAAATAAATCTATGAATTCTTCAGAAGTTTTCTGAACAATTTCCAGATTACATCGGTCAACTGACATCCACTGTTGGAAATGAACTTGTTCAATTAAGTTTTCATGAAAAGAGTCTTTTAAAATTTTACGTATGACAGTTTCTCCTGGGCAGTATTCACAGTTTCCCATGTTGCAATCAACTGATGATGGGTTAAAAAGCATTTTTGCAATACACTGCTTATAATTGTTTAAGCTGCTGTTTGTTACTGTATTTAATTTGGCATTTTCTATCATTAATTTTATGTTTTGGTAAGTTGTGCACACACAGACAGTGTGTGTGCCACTCTGGCCAGCTAATACACAATGTTTTGGTCTCAACTCAGCAAATTTAGAGAAACCTATTTTTATGTAAGGAAACTTGTCTTTAAAATGCTTGTAAGCTTCTTTAAGGTTACACAAAATAAGTCTTTTTGATGTTTTTGTTTTATTTCCACTTGTTTCTGTAATTGTCACACAATCTTTAATACCTGGCAGTGCCCTGCTAACTTCATCATTTTCATAAAATGAATGTACAGTTTTGACAGTTTCTGTTGGTAAACACTTCACTGATTTTGGGTTTGGACCTTCCATGAATCCTTTCTCTTTCAAAATTTTTTTGGACTGCCGAACAATGTAATTAGGAGCATTAAATTCCCTCATTATTTTCCTGACACTCCACTTTTCAGGTAAACTTGTAAGAATCATTGGTTTTTTGCTCTACTTATAGAATTTTTAAAGTTTCTTTTAAGAGTTTCAAGAATGGATTCATCAGTTTCAGTATCTAACGAAGAAGTTTCAGGAGCAACAAAAAGTTTACGTGTCATTGATGAGATTTTCTTCACTTTTGATTTGGCATAATGCCTAGATGTTAGTTTTCTCTTGTCAATTGGGGACTCACCTAGGTCTTGAAGTGTTGTGTTAAATGTTTTAACAGCTGCTGAAGTTGGAGTGAAGTCAGGGTCTTGGTCTCGGATGATTATCTCTGATCCAGAAGATTCTTCTTCAACACTTTCATCACTGATGGGCTCTGATGTATTTTTCAATTTGGTTACATCTTTCCTACATTTATCACAAATCTTGGCACCACTTGGTATTTGAGGAAATAATTTGGGCATCCATGTTGTGACATTTCTCAGCTTTTTTGTGTCTCTAATAAAATGATTTGACTTCAATGGATTACAACACTGCACTCTTACAGCACTGCACTTTTTACTTGGTTCCATTTTTATACAAAAACCACTTATAAACTGTCCTTCAATGTATAGATTTACTTGAAAATGAACTATTAAATATAATAGATACAGACTGGTCAACACAGAGGTAACAATTGATTTGCACTAAAACCACAGTGCACAGTAATGCTGTAGGCAACAATTCAGACTACATCATCTCAACAATGGCTCCAGTCTCTGAGGTCAGTTTGGTCAAACCAGGGCCGTTACTGAAAAACAAGAGTCCGGAATAATTTTTTTTTAACAATGAACCCATCATCATCCCACATTTATATTTTGCCATGTGATTTACAACAGTATGAAGTAGTTATGGAAATATTTTGAAAATATTCAACTATGTACTTTTTGTAAAAAATTAAATCAAAATATTAATTAGTATTTTGAAAAAGGTTATTAATTAGAATCTATGTTTTTTTGTCTATCGCTGGAAAGAGAATGAAAAATACTGCAAAATGACACCTTTCCCAGTTCTCTAGCTCAATTAGGGCAGCTCCTAGGGCAATTTAAAAAAAGTCCATTCACACATTTTTGGCCAGTTTTTGAAAAGTTTACATGACCGTATTTCAGGAATGGTTTGAGGTAAAAAACTGAAATTTGGTTTCTTAGTTTCATCACCCACTATAAGTATACCAACTTTCAGCAAAATCTAAGAGGGTGAGGTAAATTTTTTATTTAAAGTGTGTTGAGTTAGTATCCCTAGTTCCCTAAACACGTTTCTGCAGGATGTTCTTGAGTCACACCACATATAACTCTTGCTGCACGTTTTTGTGCCCGGAAAACTTCAGCTTGGCTTGATGAATTACCCCAAAAAATAATCCCATATGACATTATGGAATGAAAGTAACCATAGTATGCCAGCTTTTTCATTTTTATATCCCCTATGTCTGACACAATTCGCATTGCAAATAAAGATTTGTTAAGATGCTTCAGCAGTTCTGTGGTGTGCTCCTCCCAGTTGAATTTATTATCAAGCTGTAATCCCAAGATTTAACACTGTCCACTTCTTCTATCTGCTTGTAATCGTATGTTAGGCATATACTCGTGGGACACCCCTTACAAGTTCTGAACTGCATGTAGTGTGTTTTTTCAAAGTTCAGTGACAAAGAATTGGCTAGGAACCAGTGATTAATGTTCACAAATATTTTATTAGCTGATCTTTCTAAGACTACACTTGATTTGCTATTTATTGTAATGTTTGTATCATTGGCAAACAAAAAGAATTTGGCATCTGGTAATGTTACTGATGAAAGGTCATTGATATACACAAGAAAAAGTAAGGGCCCCAAAATGGAACCTTGTGGGACCCCACATGTAATTAGTTCCCAGTTGGATGATGCTTGATAGCTTGATACATGTCTCTTTCCTAATAACACTCTTTGTTTCCTGCCAGAGATATAAGATTTGAACCATTTTGCAGCATTTCCTGTTACACTATAATATTCTAATTTATTTAAAAGGATATTGTGAGTTACACAGTCAAATGCCTTTGACAGATCACAAAATACACCAGTTGCCTGCAATTTTTTGTCTAATTTTGTCTCATTAATAAACGGTCACAATGCCCACATAGTACTAGGGACAGAAAGTTGGCTGAAACCAGATGTAAACAGTAATGAAATTCTAAACTCAGATTGGAATGTATACCGCAGAGACAGGCTGGACAGTGAGGGGGGAGGTGTGTTTATAGCGATAAGAAGTGCAATAGTATCGAAGGAAATTGACAGAGATTCGAAATGTGAAATAATTTGGGTGAAGGTCACGGTTAAAGCAGGCTCAGACATGGTAATTGGATGTCTCTATAGGCCCCCTGGCTGTTGTGCAGCTGTTGTGGCTGAGCACCTGAAGGATAATTTGGAAAATATTTTGAGTAGATTTCCCCACCATGTTATAGTTCTGGGTGGAGATTTTAATTTGCCGGATATAGACTGGGAGACTCAAACGTTCATAACGGGTGTTAGGGACAAAGAATCAAGTGAAATTTTTTTAAGTGCTTTATCTGAAAACTACCTTGAGCCGTTAAACAGAGAACCGACTCGTGGCGATAACATATTAGACCTTCTGGTGACAAACAGACCTGAGATATTTGAAAGCAGAACAGGGAATCAGTGATCATAAAGCGCTTACTGCATCGATGATTTCAGCCGTAAATAGAAATATTAAAAAAGGTAGGAAGATGTTTCTGTTTAGCAAAAGTGACAAAAAGCAGAGTACCTGACAGCTCAATACAAAAGCTTTGCCTCAAGTACAGATAGTGTTGAGGATCAGTGGACGAAGTTCAGAACCATCGTACAATATGTGTTAGATGAGTATGTGCCAAGCAAGATCATAAGAGATGGAAAAGAGCCACCATGGTACAACAACCGAGTTAGAAAACTGCTGCGGAAGCAAAGGGAACTTCACAGCAAACACAAACATAGCCAAAGCCTTGCAGACAAACAAAAATTACACGAAGCGAAATGTAGTGTGAGGAGGGCCATGCGAGAGGCGTTCAATGAATTCAAAAGTAAAGTTCTGTGTACTGACTTGGCAGAAAATCCTAAGAAATTTTGGTCTTATGTCAAAACTGTAGGTGGATCAAAACAAAATGTCCAGAAACTGTGTGACCAAAATGGTACTGAAACAGAGGATGACAGACTTAAGGCCGAAATACTAAATGTCTTTTTCCAAAGCTGTTTCACAGAGGAAGACTGCACTGTAGTTCCTTCTCTAGATTGTCGCACAGATGACAAAATGGTAGATATCGAAATAGATTACAGAGGGATAGAGAAACAATTAAAATCACTCAAAAGAGGAAAGGCCGCTGGACCTGATGGGATACCAGTTCGATTTTAAACAGAGTACAAGAAGGAACTTGTCCCCCTTCTTGCAGCGATGTACCGTAGGTCTCTAGAAGAGCGTAGCATTCCAAAGGATTGGAAAAGGGCACAGGTCATCCCCGTTTTCAAGAAGGGATGTCGAACAGATGTGCAGAACTATAGACCTATATCTCTAACGTCGATCAGTTGTAGAATTTTGGAACACGTATTATGTTCGAGTATAATGACTTTTCTGGAGACTAGAAATGTACTCTGTAGGAATCAGCATGGGTTTTGAAAAAGAAGATCGTGTGAAACCCAGCTCGCACTATTCGTCCGTGAGACTCAGAGGGCATAGACACGGGTTCCCAGGTAGATGCCGTGTTTCTTGACTTCCGCAAGGCATTTGATACAGTTCCCCACAGTCATTTAATGAACAAAGTAAGAGCATATGGACTATCAGACCAATTGTGTGATTGGATTGAAGAGTTCGTAGATAACAGAACGCAGCATGTCATTTTCAATGGAGAAAAGTATTCTGAAGTAAATGGTGATTTCAGGTGTACTGCAGGGGAGTGTCATAGGACCGTTGTTATTCACAATATATATAAATGACCTTGTAGATGACATTGGAAGTTCACTGAGGCTTTTTGCAGATGATGCTGTGGTATATCGAGAGGTTGTAACAATGGAAAATTGTACTGAAATGCAGGAGGATCTGCAGCGAATTGACACATGGTGCAGGAAATGGCAATTGAATCTCAATGTAGAGAAGTGTAATGTGCTGCGAATACATAGAAAGAAAGATCCCGTATCATTTAGCTACAATATAGCAGGTCAGCAACTGGAAGCAGTTAATTCCATAAATTATCTGGGAGTATGCATTAGGAGTGATTTAAAGTGGAATGATCATATAAAGTTGATCGTCGGTAAAGCAGATGCCAGACTGAGATTCATTGGAAGAATCCTAAGGAAATACAACCCAAAAACAAAGGAAGTAGGTTACAGTACTCTTGTTCACCCACTGCTTGAATACTGCTCAGCTGTGTGGAATCCGTACCAGATAGGGTTGATAGAAGATATAGAGAAGATCCAACGGAGAGCAGCGTGCTTCATTACAGGGTCATTTAGTAATCACGAAAGCATTACGGAGATGATAGATAAACTCCAGTGGAAGACTCTGCAGAAGAGATGCTCAGTAGCTCGGTATGGGCTTTTGTTGAAGTTTTGAGAACATACCTTCACCGAGGAGTCAAGCAGTATATTGCTCACTCCTACGTATATCTCGCGAAGAGACTATGAGGATAAAATCAGAGAGATTAGAGCCCACACAGAGGCATACCAACAATCCTTCTTATCATGAACAATACGAGACTGGAATAGAAGGGAGAACCGATAAGAGGTACTCAAGGTACCCTCTGCCACACACAGTCAGGTGGCTTGCGGAGTATGGATGTAGATGTAGAAGCACATTTTCACTGTAAGTGTAGATAGGCTTCTCAATATCAGAACCCTTTAGAAATCCAAACTGTGACTTTGACAGTATGTTATTTGAGATAAGATGGTTATAAAGCCGATTCTACATTACTTTTCCTAAAATTTTTGAGAATGCTGGCAACAGTGAAATTGGACAGAATTTGATGCTATTTCTTTATCTCCCTTCTTATGATGCTATTTCTTTGTCTCCCTTCTTAAACAATGGCTTAACTTCAGCATATTTCAACCATTCAGGAAATATTCCACTGATAAACGAGGAAGATTCAAATACCCTGAATCAGTCAACTACAGAGGAAGGTGTTAGTCCTGTTAAGAAACCATGGTCAGTGAAGTCAAGTAATAAGCTCTACGCATCAAGAAAGCACAGAGAAATTACTAAAGCTATGGATGAATACATTACAGCTAAACTGACCACCCTCTTCAAAGCAGAAATTCCATCTTCAGAAGAAAATGAACCAAAGCACCCTTGCACCTCTTCCCAGGATTTTTTCTCAATTATCAATTCAGCTATTGAATATTGTGCATCCTACAGTGAAAAGGTGCAAGTTTTAACTATTAGTATCAAAGTATGTGGTAGACAAATCAAGAAATGTGAGGTCTGTAAAAGGAGTCTTTGGAAGACCAGATCTCTGTAATGGTCATCCTGTAGAAGCACATCAGTTTCAAATAGTGCAGTCATTTTATCTGGGAGATAAATGGGACTGTTCTCGCCAGAGTGCCAACAAAAAAGACACTATAACTGTAAAAGTTGAAGATCAAAAAGTTGTTGAAGTGAAGGGGTACACAACTCACAGTATTAAAGAAACTTTTGCAATTTATAACAGCAACTATACAACTTCACATATTGCAAGATCAAAATTTTATGCACTATGACCTAAGTGGGTAGTTCCACACCCACCTAAAGATGTCTGTTTATGTGTGTACTGCACGAATTTTGAACTTTGTGTGGGAACTTCGAAGAACTTACTGGAGCACGTGACATATGACACCTTGGTTGGGCGTGTGAAATCATTCGTAGTCTGTGATGTAAAGCGAGAGAATTGTTTGTGTCAAGATTGTGGTGACTGCCCTGGAAAGGGAGGACTGTCTTTACAGACACTTGGCCTGGAAGACATAGCAGATAACTCTGCAGAAATTACATATGCAACATGGGAGGAAAATAGACTAACTGAGAAAACTGTTGCCTTTGACATTTCATTGATGAACTTGGTAAATGGTCTGTGAAAGCAGTAAAACACAACACATTGCAGAAGTTAAAGAGTGTTTACAAGCTGAAGCACTAAATTTAGTGCTTCACTGTGATATTGCTGAGAACTGGTCTGTATTTCTCCCACAAGAAGTACAAGGGTGTCATTGGAGTAATGACCATGTTTCAGTTTTTACAGGAGTGACATAGTTTCAAAACAAGGCCACAGGTGTTGCAGTTAAAAGTGATGACACAGGATACGATTCAGCACATGCTTTGCTAGCAATGTGCAAAATTCTTCAACTGCAAACGGGGGCAGAGGAGATCGTCATTATTTCTGATGGTGCTCCTAGTCATTTTAAAAACTGGTATCAACTGGGTGCTCCTAGTCATTTTAAAAACTGGTATCAGCTGTTTGAATTGAGTAAGTCGCTTGTGCCAGCTGACTGGGTATACAGTGCTACTGGTCATGGGAAGGGACCTTGTGATGCTGTAGGAGGCTTGCTGAAGCACCATGCTACAAAACATAATCTTTCCAGGCCAAATACAGCTGTGATTCAGAATGCTGAGGACTTTATGAGAGTCATGAAATCTTAACACATTCACAGCCCTCATTCCTTTGTCCAAAGAGGAAACTGAAGAATTCCATGAGCAGAAAAAAGAAGAATGGTCCAAAAAAACTACTCCAGTGAAAGGAATTCAGAAGACACATTTTTGGACTCAAAGTGATAGGCTAAGTCACATTGCACGTACTTTAAAGAGAGGGAAAGAAGAAATTTTGTTCATTCAGCGAACACCTCGGAAACAGCAGGATAATATTCAGATTCACAACCTGAGAAGGGGGATATTTGTGGTGTGTGTGCATGACTGTGATTGGTGGATTGCAGAGATGATAGACACCAGTTAAATGAAATTATAGTGAACTTCATGCTATCACATGGACCAGCTGCTGGATATAGGTTTCCAGCTGAAGGATAGCAACAACGCTGTCAGTGCTCACTTCCTGTTCACAATTTTTTGAAGATTGTAAGTGCTCCAGTTCCTATTGGTTCAACAGTAAGGCATCACTGTATTCAAAGGAAGGTATTGAAGCAGTGGAACACATTTTTAATTCATTGACTGGCTAATTTCAGTACAAAACAGAGTGCACAGAAGTTGTAAATTGAAACCTTTAAGTCTTTGGATCTTACACATACATTTTGGAACCATTTAAAATGATTGAAAAATGAGTCTCTTATTCATCATTCAAAAATAAAATTATGTTAAATAAAGCTAGGTTTTGATTTTTATGAGCCTGTTATGTGATAATGTGGCAATAAAACAGGTTTTATGTATGGCAAAAATTTTAGTTGCTTATAAAACCTGTTCAACCTAAAAGTGGAAGCCCTCCTTTTTAGGGAATGTAGAACTATATGGGACTAATCAACAGAAAAAAAATCAAAATTTTATGGATTGGCATTTTTGAAAAAAAAAATTTTCCATAAATTATGAAAAAAGTTCAGAACGCTATAGTAAAAGAGCTTTGACAGGTAAGTCCAAATGGGGAATTTCTTTGTAATCATAAAGCAATTATCTTTCAAAGCAAAACCCCAACAATATATCTAGAACTGTTCCAGAGATACAGCGTTTTAAAATTTTTTCCAAAATTCACATCTTCAAAATGGTATGTGCAGTCTCATCTTTGGAGGGCTGTATCTTGGAGCAGAAATTGTTTTGGAGAAAACAAAAAAAATACATGTTTCTTGCATATGCTAAATTCAATAACATCCAAGACTATGGAGGTAATATTTTTTCCTGGCCTGTCTGAATTGATATAGACTATGCCATCAGGTACAGAATCATCATCTTCATCAGTAAAGTCAATTTCCGATTCAAATTCGCAATTCTCTAAGGGATTTCACACTTCTTCATCAGAAAATCCATGTTCGAAAAAAATACATATTCGAAAATGTGTTTCACGGATAAAGACAGCCTGAGTGACACGACATAAACTGTGGAAGACTGGAATGTACATGTGCCAAGTTGCCAACAATGAGGAACAACTGCTCTGCGTTACTGCTCACCGTTGCCACAGTATTGTTGGGTAATTTACCTATATGACACGACATAAACTGTGGAAGACTGGAATGTACATGTGCCAAGTTGCCAACAATGAGGAGCAACTGTTCTGCATTACTGCTCACCGTTGCCACAGTATTGTTGGATAATTTACCTATATTCAGAAGAGAAATTACAGTGGGGTCAAATTGACCCCTTCCACTGTTCTAGTATTTACAAAGCATTTCATATTTTGGTACAAAGAATTTTATGGAAACTGGCTTTGACTGTGAAAACCTATACACATACTTATTTTATACATGTAAATCATATTGATTACTATCTGATGAAAGCTGAACAATTAGAGACTGTAGAATTATTCAAAGATTATCTAAATTGACCAGCACCGGAGTAGCTTACAATAGTAGTAAGTGGTGACTTTAACCTCCCAAGTATCAATTAGGAAAACTATGCATACATTGTTGGCAGTAAAGGCAAGCCAGTCTTGTAAACTAATACTGCAAACAATATCTAACAACTGCCTCGAAGAACTAGTCTGACACCCCACATGAAAAGAAAACTTTTAGATCTAGTTATGAGCTGAAGCAGTATTTTTGAAGGTGTGACCAGTGAGAGAAGGATTAGTGACTGTGATGTTACTACAGGGTGTTATGGTCACCAAGTACAGGAAATGGCATCAAAATAGCTAGGAGGGTATTTGTATTTGATCAAATGGTTAACAGTGTCACTACCAACTTGTTTAAAGGATGGAATGAGAACATGTAGTTTGGATCTGACAAAAAGCAAATTGAGGGTGATAAGAGATATCAAAGACAACACCCTGGGTTAATGGTACTACTCATAGAGATGTTGTGAAGATAGAGATTGCTACACTTTTTCTAGAAAAGAGATTGCAGGGAAACTGACAGAGAAAAAAATTAATAGCAACTCATGCTCCATAAGAAAAATTGTCCGTAAAGCCTAAAATAATTTTCACCGTCAGATCATGGTGAGAGATGTCAATATTAGCACCCTTGGTATTGAAAAACACTTGAAACTGCTTCATCAAACAAAGCACCAGACCAGGAGGGAATTCAATTTAAATTTTATATGCATTATAATGTGGAATTTGTTTCTTTCCTACTTATATTTACAGAGAATCTGTATGTAGCGAATAGTCTCTTGTAACTGGAAAAGAGTGCAGGTCATTCGTATTTACAAAAAGGCTAAAAGATTTCATCCACAGGAATACAGACCAATATTGCTGACATCCGTCTCTTGCAGAATCCGAGAGCATATTCTTAGTGCAAACATTATGACGTTCATGGATGAAAATACATACAGATTCAGGAAAACCACTCATGTGAAACACAGCTATCTTTATTCATGTACACCATGTTACAAACAATAGATGCATGTGAACGGGTAGAGTTCTTGTTCCTAGATTTCCAAAAGTCATCTGACGTTGTTCCATATAATTGCCTTCCAAGATACAATGATATATAATAACTTTGCAAATGTGTGGTTGGCTCGATAAATATTTGATTAATAATAAACAATACATTATACTAGAGAGCAAATGTTCCACAGAAATTGAAATAGCGTTGGTATGTGTGTAGAGAAGGCTGAAATACTGAATTCAGTCTTCTGAAGTTGTTTCACCGCGGAAGATTGTAACACTGTTCCTCCTTTGAATTGTCATACGAACATCAAAATGGCAGATATTGAGATAGCCGATTGCGGAATTGAAAATCAGCTACAATCGCTTAGTAGTGGAAAGGCTTCAGGACCAGATGTGACACCTATAAGATTCTATAAAGATTATGTGAAAGAACTTGCTCCCCTTCCAGCAGTAATTTATCATAGATCGTTTGTGCAATGAAATGTACCTAATGACTGGAAAAAAGTGCAGGTCATTCCTGTTTTTGAGAAAGGCCGTAAGACAGATCCACACAATTATAGATCTATATCATTGACGCCAATCTGTTCTAGAATTTTTGAACTTGTTTATGCTCAAGACTTATGACATTCTTGGAAAATGAACATCTCCTCTATAAAAATCAATGTGGATTCCAGAAACAGAGATCCAGCGAAACTCAGCTCGTTCTGTTCCTCCATGAGATCCACAGCACAGTGGACAACGGCTCTCAGGTTGATGCTGTGTTGCTTGATTTCAGTAAGGCATTTGACATCATCCTGCATTGCCGTTTAATGAAAGAAAATACGAGTTTATGGAGTATCGGAACAGACCTGCGATTGGATTCAAAACTTTCTTGCAGATAGAGCTCAACACGCCCCCGCTCTTAATGGAACTAAATTGACAGATGTAAAGGTAATATCCAGAGTACGACAGGGAAGTGTGATAGGACAGTTGCTGTTTACAATATATATAAATGGTCTAGTAGAGAGTGTCGGATGCTCTTTAAGGCTAATTGCAGATGATGCAGCTGTCTGTACCAAAGTAGCAATGCCAGAAGGTAGTAAGAATTTGCAGAATGACCTGCAGGGAATTAATGAATGGTGCAGACTCTGGCAGTTGACACTGAACGTAAATAAATGTAACACATTGTGCATACACAGGTAAAGAAATCCACTACATTACAGCTACACTATTAATGACAAACAGCTGGAGACAGCATCTGACATAAAATATCTAGGCGTAACTAACCAGAGCGACCTTAAGTGGAATGACCATATAAAACAGATAGTGGGAAAAGCAGACA
The DNA here is from genome assembly GCF_023864275.1 of Schistocerca cancellata. Classification (NCBI taxonomy): domain Eukaryota; kingdom Metazoa; phylum Arthropoda; class Insecta; order Orthoptera; family Acrididae; genus Schistocerca; species Schistocerca cancellata. The sequence goes on from NC_064627.1 coordinate 433,462,492, forward strand.
CCAGACTCAGATTGATTGGAAGAATCTTAGGAAATGTAACTCGTCCATGGAAGAAGTGGCATATAAGGCACATGTTTGCCTGATTCTTGAGTATTGTTCATCTATCTGGGATCCCTATCAGGTAGGACTGATACAGGAGATAGAAAAGATCCAACGAAGAGCGGCGTGTTTCGTCACGGGTTCTTTTAGCTGGCGAGAGAGTGTTACAGAGATGCTAAGCAAACTCCGCTGGCAGATGTTACAAGAGAGGCATTGTGCATCCTGGAGAGATTTACAATTGAAATTTCGGGACAGTACTTTTCAGGAGGAGTCAGACAACATATTACTTCCCCTCACATACATCTCGCGTATTGACTACAAGGAGAAAATTCGAGAAATTAGAACCAATACAGAGGCATACTGACAATCATTCTTCCCACATACTATTCGCGAGTGGAACAGGGTTGGAGGATCAAATAGTGATACTGAAAGTACCCTCTGCCACACGCCATTATTTGGCTTGCAGAGTATGATGTAGATGGAGATGTAGTAGGACATTTAACGTTGTCAGCATATATAAACATTTTATCAGGCGGCCTCAGCTATGACAATGCTATTGTGTACAAAAATGTGTCATCATTGGATGATTGTAAGAAACTGCAGAAAGACTAGGACAGAATTTTCACTTGGCTTAAAGAATGGCAGCTCTCTCTAAATATGCATAAACATAAAATAATGTTTATTACAAAGAGAAAGAATAGAAAACTATCTGATTATAGTATTAGTTATGAAAATTTTAGCTTGACACATCATGTGAGTGTTTAAGGGCTTGAAATGGGGTGCTAATGTGAAATTACTGTTAGGAAGCAAATGGAAGGATTCTGGGAAAATGCAATGCATATGCAAAGTAAACTGTATACAAGATGCTAGTGCAACAAATTCTAAAGTATTGTTTCAGCCTTTGGACTATTTATCAAGTAGGCATGACAACAGACTATGAAGGAATTGAACTATGCATTACCAGGATTGTAACTGGTCTATACAGCCCATGCAAAAGTGTAACAGAAATGTTTGGGGAAGTTAAATGGAAATCCTTGGAAAAAATACATAGTTCTTGTGAAACAGTGTTGGGTAAGTTTAGAGAACCTGCAGTCTAAGAAAGTTGTAAAACCACCATGATAGGGATGAAGAACAGTGGCTTTTAGATAGTCATTTTTCCATTGCTCATTAAACAACCAGAAGAGATAAGAAAATTTATAATATTGATACTATGTATCATCCACTGTGTTCTGTGTATTGCAGAGCATGTATAGATGAAGATGTAGGTCACTGTTGTCAGTACATCAATGAATAGACAAAAACTAGCACAAGAGAACTGGACGTTACAGAAACTTTAATACAAATTATGTTTCTTTAATGGCAAGAAAAGCTATTAAGTGCCATCATAAATAATGGTTAATGAGTGAATTTCACATCTTATAGAACATTTAACGAGTGGTATGTTCCTGTGATGGTAAGGAAATAGTAAGTGTGGTCATAAATAATGACACATTGCATACAGAACCTAAGTGTAGTCATAAATAATGACACATTGCATACGGAACCTGTTATAAATAAACTTCATTGTGACTTTGACTTGTGACTTATTCCACAGTATCAATTCATTTCATAAAGCACTGTTATGGTTGCATGAATTTGTTTCTCTCTAAATTGCATGTTGTGTCACCTACAGTAGATTCTGTTCCATGAGTGGGGCAGGTGAATTGACAATCTGAAATTTATTATGTCATGGTAGTGAATGTTAGAACGCTGGACTCAGAAAGTTGATTTGCATATCTCAGTCCCTGAAGACAGTTATAATCTCCTGTGAAAACAATTTCTGTTTCAGTGTTTCATATAGTGTCCTAACCAACAGTGCTGTGCATATTTTCAGTGCTATTCAGCTATCCAGATGAATTTGTTTTTCAGTTTCCTTTACTTGATTGACCCCTGGATTTTCTGATTATCAGGATGTATGCCACATTAACAAGTGCACTCAGAAATTCAATCATAACACCTATATTGTTAAATGTTTAACCTGGTTCGTGATTCATCATTCACATTCCCAGTTGCAGGTTGCCTCTCTTGACAGTTTCCAGGGATGACAAATATTTGATTTTCAATATTTCATATAATTATTTTCCTAATTTAAAATGCTGCCATAATCTACTCATTAAGAGGTACAATCTTATATTAAAGGTTTAATGCAGTAAGACAAGTATTTCAGTCAGAAACTGCGTATAGACTCTGAAGAGCCAAATAAACTGGTACATCTCCCAAATATCATGTAGGTCATGGCGAGCACACAGAAGTGACACAACACAATGTGGCAAGGGCATAACTACTATGTGAAGTAGTGCTGGAGAGAGTCGCCACCATGAATCCTAACAGTGCTGTCCATAAATCTGTAAGAGTACGAGGGGGTGGAGATCTCTTCTGAAGAGCATGTTGCAAGGCATCCCAGATATGCTCAATAATATTCATGTCTGGGGCGTTGGTGGCCAGTAGAAGTGTTTAAACTCAGAAGAGTGTTCCTGCAGCCACTCTGTTGCAATTCTGGATGTGTGGGGTGTTGCATTGTACTGCTGGTATTGTCCAAGTCTGTCGGAATGCACAATGGACATGAATGGATGCAGGTGATCAGGCAGGATGCCTACATACGTGTCACCTGTCAGTCATATCTAGATGTATCAGGGGTCCCGTATCACTCCAACTGAATATGCCCCACAACATTACAGAGGCTCCACCAGCTTGAACAGTCCCCTGCTGACATGTGGGATCCATGGATTCATGAAGTTGTCTCCATACTCATACACATCCATCTGCTCGATACAATTTGAAATGAGACTCATCTGACCTGGCAACGTCTTTCCAGTCATTAATAGTCCAATGTTAGTGTTGACGGGCCCAAGTGAGGCATAAAGTTTTGTGTCGTGCAGTCATCAAGGGTACACAAGGGGGCCTTCAGCTCTGAAAGCCTATATTGGTGATGTTTCATTGAATGGTTCAGACACTGATACTTGTTGATGGCCCAGCATTGAAATATGCAGCAATTTGTGGAAGGGTTGCAGTTCTGTCACGTTGAACAATTCTCTTCAGTCCCATTCTTAACCTAATATAACGTAAGCACAGGATTTTTTTCTGGCCACAACAATGTTGGAGATTTGATGTTTTACCAGATTCCTGATATTCACGGTACACTCATGAAATGCTCGTACGGAAAAATTCCCACTTCATCGCTCCCTTGGAGGTGGTGTATCCCATCGGTCGTGTGCCGACTGTATCACCATGTTCAAACTCACTTAAATCTTGATAACCTGCCTTTGTAGCAGCAGTAACTGATCTAACTACTGTGCAGACACTTGTTGTCTTATATAGGCATTGCCGACCGCAGTGCTCTATTCTGCCTGTTTACATACCTCTGTATTTGAATACACATGCCTTTACCAGTTTCTTTGGTGCTTCAGTGTATCTTGAGGCAGCATAAGTTATTGTGTACAAATACCCAGGATATATTCATCCAGCATTTGAGAATGAAAGCAGTTAGAGACATGCAACAAACTTTACACATAGTTTCAAAGTTTTACTAAACTTTTTCTTGCTGATCCCCCCCACCCTATGCCACAAACTGATAAAGAAAAGAAAGTTTATCGCTTAATACGTTTTTGCAGTTCAAGCAGCAACACTGCCACATCAGGCACAATGTTTTAATTTATTACTTCTTTAGTACTACCTCTATTCACAACAGATTTTGCAGACAATATCCACATATACCACTGAATGGACCTCCAAAATTACATCATTTTACAGCATACTTCATGAGATCACATCCTACACATTGATGTATGTGGAAAGCAGGCTTGTACTTAAAATGGAGTGCAAATTACCCAGGCTACACTCATCCCATGTTTGCTGCTAACGAGAACACTTAGAAACTTTCAACAAGCTTTAAACGTAAATTAAAACCTTTTCCAAACTTTTCCACACTTCCATGGTTAAAGTGAAATATTTAAAACATTAACTCATTTGTTAAGTAATCAGAAGTTAGAAGTCATTTTATGCATGGCAGTTCAATTTTTAATGAATTGTGGGCTTACTAGTTTTAATTAAAGCAAGCTAAAATATTTTCATATATCACAGACAATATTTCATATCTAAGGTTGGTATTTTTTCATGTTATATTTGAAATTCTTAGCTTGTGACTCACATTTTGGAGAAACAAAATTGATTAGCTGACAGCTTCTATGAAAAAGTTCCGTAATTTCAGTACTTACTGCTCAAGAGGGGCTGAATGTAGGAAGTGAGACTTTTCTAAAGATAAGTTGATGAGGGGGGGGGGGGGGGGGAAGAGAGAGAGAGAGACTGGGGACTGAAATCTGTCTGGATAAGAAGCATGCCTTTCTAACTAGGATAGACTGTACAAAATAAGAGTGAAGGGAATGCAAGTAAAGTAGTCAGTAGAAATTTATAGGTATGTTACTTTTCTGTTTTTTGGATGAAATGTAATTTTCTCATCACTTACATCTCATAGTTATTTTCATGTTTCAGGATGGAGACATCAGGAAGAAAAACAAGGAGCATATAGACTTGGAAGAGACTCTCCGTACAATGCAACAGGAGGTAACAAAACAGAAGGATCAGCTACTTAATTATCATGAATCACTATCACAAACCAAGAAGATGAGAGACGACATGGAACAAAAGGTGCAGAATTCAAAATCCCATCATTTAGTTGATTCTGACAAGCTAAGAAAGCAACAGAAAAAAGGTTAGCATAATCACAGCAATTTCTGATGTTATTTTTGTGTTATGTGATTCCTAGCCAACACAGTTATTAAAAATAGGATGTTACTGTATCATAGAGACTGTAAAAAAAGTAATTTTCAGTAATTTCATTCACAGATAATAACATGTTTCTTAAGAATTATATTCCAGTATTTAATTTCTATTTGCAAATAAATGTCTGTTTTTATTTGTAATGCAGTCTTGGTGCTTTGTCATTAAGCACCCTTAAATGGATGGAATCTTTTCATATTTACTCAAGAAAATGTTCTGGGTTGGTATCCAAATTTCACATAGTTGACCTCACATCAGTCCTTAGTATATGTAAACAGATTCTGACTGCTGATTACATTATTGTCGTCCCTTTCTAAGGAAATGAGGAATGGCTTGATGAACCCTTCTCGGTGGCTGTGCTGAAATTTTGCAGTGTCACTGTTATCTTCAGGTGAAGACGTTTGCCAGAAGGTGATGAGAGTGACACTCATAGAAACATTGTGGAATTTCAATGCAGCCATCCAGATGAGAGCTTGAGAAGGTTACATCAGCACAGCACTCCAACACAGTCTACATTCCAGGGGAATGGTCTGTTGTCTTAGTTTATTCTGCACAATGGTAACTTTTCTGTCCTCTTCTGATACTAATGCATGCTCCATAAACAAAGCAAAGTTCATCAAGAGCAGAACACTGAATAAAATCCAAAAATGAGAACAAAAAAGTCCAGATACTGTACTGTGAGGAAATCTAATAAGGAGAACAGTGTGATCGATAATGACTCATGTAATAGACTGTACTAAATAGAGTCACAGCTGCCTGCCTTGTCCTGTTGCTGCAAGCAGCTTGGCCCATGTGACATGACATGCACAATCCCGGAGGCGATCATCCACCACAAGCTGTAGCACTTGTGAGCTGCGGTTGCTATTAGCCATTGACGGAACTATTAAATCGCTCCCCACTGAAATCAGCATGTAGCCTGAAAATGCCCCAGCTTATGCTGGTGCTATGGGAGGGGAGCCACTGGTGAAGCAGCATAACCCCCTGTGAACAGATCCAGAACCTCAGGCTTAGGGTCAACCAAGACAGGTGGAGGCGATGGAGTTGGGAGGATGCCATAGGCAGCAGATTGAGTGGGCATGACAAGGAAAGGAAGGAATATTAGAGTTTGATGTTCTGAGATCATTAGAGACTGAACGGGTACAACAGCAGTGAGGTAGGGTCGGGGCAAAGAGAGCAGTTCCACCTCTAGAGGCTCCAGTACTGTGATCTCTTCACCAATCTTCCGGCAAGCAGGGTTGCGGGAGCAGAGGTTGTACTGGTATGTGGGGCGAGGTGGAGAGACCCAGCAGGTGTGACCCTGGCATCCATCCCGGGGAATGAAGGTGGTAGCAGTGCCACTGATAAACGGCTGTGGCTCTGGCCAGAGCTGTGGTTCAGAGGGACTTATCTGGCCATGATGTCAAACAACTGATTATCCTTGTAGCTGATGACAACCCCTTGGGTCCACTCTGGATCCAGTCTTCCAGATGCTGATTCCCCACACTTAGGTGGGCCTGTATGTAGGTCAGTCATGCTGTGCAGAAAACAAGGATTTGCATAAATCAGGGATTTGTGGTCAGTCAGTAGGTGGAATTTGTTGCCATATAAATGTAGCTGAATAGTTAGCATTGCTGCCTTCAATGTGGCAGGACCCGGGTTCAATTCCCAGCACCTCCTCTAGATTTTTTTGAGGTAGGGAGGTCTGGTATGGTGTCGACTCAGCCCTTGTGAAACCAGATGAGGAATTGTTTGAATAAAGAAGCAGTAGCATTATCTGAATTCTGGTACAGGTCCACTCAGTGAGGCTAAATGAGGATCTGTTTGAACTAAGAAGCAGCAGCATCACCAGAATTCGTCTGCTGGGCATAACGGTTGAAGGAATTGGCGACTTGCTTATCACATGCCCCAAGATCATAGATTGCTACTCATTCTGCCTTGTAGGCAGCATTCAGTGTTTACTTTATTTTGTAAATATACATGAAATTTTTTGATTCCAAAAAAAGATCATTAAATCCTCTTTCTCCATTTGTGAATTTTTGAACTGTGCTTTAGTAAATATTCTCAATGCAAAGGTGACTGATTGGCAGTTAAGAAACATCCAACAATTTATGGGATAAAACTGCCACAATTTCATGGTAGAACACATCCTTGACAAGTGTCAATGCCTGTCCCAGTGTATGTGGTATCAGAGATGGTGCAGCCTGGAGACCATCCGTAAGGCACTGAAACACCTATCGACAGGTGGCTGACCACACAAATCTAAAGCCATTATTGTGCAGCTGATTTAGGAGGTGCATAGTTTGTGCTACATGGTGAATAAATGTGGCATAGTACCTGGTTTTACCAAGGAATGACTTCAAGTTTCATGTTTAGTAGGGATCAGCATAGGTGTCATGTTTAGTAGGGATCAGCACATGACTGACTGCATTGGCAAGGTCACGTGTGGACATGATACCCTTGTGAGTAAGAATGTGCCACAGTTATTTTACCCTCTGGATAAAAGTCCAGTGGACAATGTAAGCCATTTCCCTGGACCCACTTGAAAAGGGATTTGAAGTTCCTGTGGTGTTCCGCATGAGTCGACTCTGTAAGAATAATATCATCCAAATAATTACCACTGTGTGGAATACTTTGAATTAATTATTCTAAATACTTTTGGAAAACGTTTGGTGAACTAGCAACCCCAAAGAGAGAGAATTGCACCTCTATTAACTGAATTGCATAATTGAGACTTAATGGCTGACTGATGCATCATCGAGCAGCAGTTGTTGATATTCTTCCTTTAAATCTGTCTGAGAAAGGTAGTGGCTCTCGACCAGTTTAGTTAACAAATACTGGAGGGGAGGCATAGAATAGAGATCATTGTTGGATTGGGCATTTTAGTGGTCTTAAAATTGTAACAAATGTGTAAAGACCTGTTATATTTATCATGGACTGGTATAGGTATCATCCTTTTTACTGACTGAAAGTGGTGAAATGAAAATTAAATCCTGAAGATATTTGAAGAACTTCTCTAACCACAATGGTAGCAGGCAAGTTCTACAAAATTTGGCATCGCTGAAGGCATCATACAGCTGGATCAGTAAAATTATGTGCAGATCCAAACATTGGTTCAAAAATCTCCTGTGAATTGCACAGAGCATCAAGGTCAGAAAAAGGCACTGTTTCAGAAACTAAATAAACTTGGTCCACTACTCTGAAGCCAAAAACTGGTAAAGGTGTCCAAGCCAAAAATATTAGCAGCAGCAGGGGAGCAACAATTAGGCAGGTTAGTACATGTTTGATATTTTTGTACCTAACTGGCCCTCCAACTTGAAGAATGGCCTTCCGGCAGTATGACGTCACATGGCACCCAGCCTTTTGAGCAAAGGAGAGTTGAGCTGCCATAATGTGTCCTCATTGCTTAACAACATGACAGTAGTGATGTCCAGCTGGAATTCTAATGTAAGCTTCTGTGGTGGCAGGAGAGCAGCCTGCACTGCAGCAGACAGTGAAGACTGATACCCCATGCCACTGCTGAGCATGTGGCCAGTGGGTCACTTGTTCACACACTGCAGCTAGGTGGCCTCAGTTGCCAAGACCGAACACTCTGCTGTGTGGTATGGGTAGCTGCTTCTAAAATGCCAGTGCAGGATTGGTGTTTCTTCAACTTGCATGAAGTACAGGGCAGTACAGAAGAGGATGGGCATTTCTGCCCCACCCGGGTAACATTACAAGAATGATCAGTCGACTCTTGAGGGGGGAGAAGAATGAATCAGAATCATCACCTGGCTATTATTTGCAATGGTGCATTACTACTTTTGATACTTGAATCTTGTTATTGCAAAAAGGTCAAAATCCATTGAGCAGAACAATGTGATTTTGTGTAAAATATAAGTTATTTTGACTGTGTGGAAATAAAACATACTGATATATAACAATGAAAATGTATATAGCTTGTAAAGCTCCTCACTCTTTTCATTTAACGTCTTTTTTTGTTTATTTTGGCTGCTATTTGGCTATCGGATTCAAGTATGGGACCTTTACACAGAGATCATGTTTTGTTAGTAGTTGATGTGACCATGTGCTTAATATGAAAATGTATCTCTTATACCCTGCAAATATTGAATTAAAGAATGAAAAAGTAACTTTGAAATAATAAAAGTACAAGTTAAATCACTTGGCTTTATTGTTCTTTTTGCATGTAACACACTTCCCTAACAATGTCTTCTTTCATTCACCCTCGTTTAATGGTTATGTTGGTTTCATACTTAAACTGAAGTACCCACTGCTACATACTGTTTCCTCGTAATTAAACAGGTAAACACTGATCATGGAAACTTTCCCATTTATATACTACTCTCAGTATGTTTCTCCCTGACAATCACTTATTCTCAAACACATCTACCTTTCTCCATGAAAGTTATTGAGCCTCCAACATGACACTGTACTAATCATAAAACTTGTAATTAGTCTCAATAGCCTTTCCACAAAATAACTTGAACACTTTTAACTATTAATTCCACTTTCTACAGAATTCTGCACATTACCAGTCAGCAGTATCATGGCACACTTCTGCTCCATATGAAAGCTCAGTGCCAACTCTTCTCCCCAAGCCAAGATGGTGCATGACTCTGAGCATTGGGATGTTGTTGTCATTATACAGCAGGACCACATTTTCACAGAGAAAAGGCATGTTCAGCTCTAAAAGTTTCAGAAGACGTTGATTATAAGTAATACAATACTGATGTGTTATGACAACAAAGATAGCAATGCTCCTTACATTTTCTCAGTAGGTTTAAAAAAATGAAAAAGAAAATAGAAATCTCACAGAAAAAGAAATAACCATTGAACAAACCTGAAATGGTTCCCTCCTGAGTCACTATATCATAATACAAAGAAACATTATGTACACTCCATATTCTCTCATCCCTGTGCTGAAAATTACAATCTTTACATTTTTGTATGTACCTGATAAGCAGGCAATGATCATACATAGAAATTAAATTTGCATAGAACTGCATTTTACAGCAATAAAAATATTGAAATGCTTTTGTACAGGTGTCCATAAAAATAGTGCCAAAGAAGTACTTCATGTAGACTTTAAATGTCTACAGCATATGGCACATCTTAATTCTGTTAATATTAATGCATAGTCCTATGAATCGACAGAAGTTACGTGCAGAGGCTGCTTTTTTTTTTTTTTTTTTTTTTAAGGTCTCATTTTCAAATCATTAAGTGACTGATCAACTTTTTTCAACTAGCATACTGTAATCAAAAAAATATCGTTGCTCATGTGATAAACTAATTTAATCTGGTCATATCAGTAGAAGAAATGAAGGAGGAATAAAGCACAAGAATACTTACTGTCGTGTCACATCTAGAGCCACAGAGTGAAAAAAAATCCATCTCAAATGTAAACACATGCCATCAACATGTATAACACAAATAATAGTTCAAGAACATTAGTTATCATAACAGAAAGAAATAGATAAAGGTTTATTTTTATGTAAATAAAGAAAAACAGGCAGAAAATGTGATATTTGCACTTAAAAAACATAAAGAAATACAATTAATATAATTTGGATGCCTTTTTCTTGAAACAAGACACTCACAAACACATGCATATTTTGGCATTTTTACTTTGTCACAGTACACTTTTAGCAGTGCATACATTCACTGCTAGGTGGACTTGCAGCTGATTGATGACACCAGGCAACAGATGCCAAGCGGGCATGGTGAACATCAATCATTGAGTAATAGGTAGTTGTGTGGCTTAAAGTTTCCATTTCTCCCATCACAGCAGGAAGCAACAGGTGTTGGTTACAGTCACTGGCTCTGCAGGTGGCAGTGGCAGTGTGTTGTGTAGCAGCCAGAGCCACGTCTAAAGGCCACTGATGTGCACACAGCCTTTCTGGTCATGTGTTGTTGTGAAGGTATCATGCAATGGTGCTGCAGAAGTACATCTGAGGTGGCTCTGTGCTTCACACCTGTTGAGTTTCAGCAGATGTGGCCAGGCAGGAGTGGCAAGTGCATTGCATTATATTCCCCTCCACTGCCTTCTTGGCTGCTCCTCAGACATGTAAATAATGAGGCACTCAGTGTCCATACTCCCAACAAAAAATCAAAATATGCACAGCATGTGACACTCCTACTCTGTAAATGTGGCAGTTATGGAAAGCTAAAAAGAAAGAAAATTTTACTGTTCATTCCAATGACATTATAATGACATTGCTGCTAGCCTAACACAGATATGATATCTAAACACAAACAGTGTGAAAATTACTAAATGTTTCATTGTTCATAAATAATTAACAGTTTTTCTAATTGCAAGTGACACTCAGGCTGGTTGGCTGCTTGCTGTTGTGGATCTTGTTTTTGTTTCTTATCGTTTTGCTCCAGCTTCTCTGCAACAATAATCTTTGCATCTTCTGTCTGATTATTTTGCTCTTAAGTAAGTTCCTTATCCACTGAGAAGACATCTGCATATGTAATGAGATTGTGTGCATCTGATAGTGAACTACCACCTCTGGTGCATGTACTAGTTGTTTTGTCATTTAAAATCACAATAGCTGTCACTATGCCTGACATGCTAAGTTCAGAACTAGGTATTTCCATTAACAGATCAGTGTCTAAGGTTGCTTCTAATTGTGAGTCCACAGGTAGTGTACATTCTGACAAGACGTATATTTTGCTTATCTTCACATATGTCTGTACATTTCTCTTCTGGTCTCTCTTTTTATATCTTCGCCACTCACTTTTCATACCACTGTTTGAGCTTCATGATTACCTTTTCTTGTTTCCTTGCAAAATATGTTATTGATTTTTCTTGACTGTATTTTAATTCTTTTGGCATTTCTTTTTGACTTTCATTTAATTCCTTTATTTTCTTGACAGTTGCCTTTTGACTTTCTCATAGGTCTTTTGCGGTTTTCTCTTGGCTTTCCCTTATTGTGTTGAGTAGTAGTGTCATACCCAACTGAACTCTAGTGGTGAATGACTGCTGTTTAGTTTTACCATGGAGTAGGGCACCTGTAGCTCTTGCTGTTTTGTGTCAGTGCCATTGAGGTTTTACTCGCACATAATTCCTCCAACATTTCCGTGTCTACCAATTCTTTGTTAGTCATGTCCTCAAAACTGGAATCTTTGATCCTTGACCTATTGCATTCTCCCTCTTTATCAAGCCAAACTCCCACAACATTAACAGCTGATGTTTGCTCCCTTACTGAATACATTTTTACACTTGAAAGTCAAAAGGACAAAGCACATGCCTAACTAATTTCCCCCGTTCAAGTATTGGTACATACCAAACAAGTGAAAGGTTTTGCCTACAGCAATAACTTCAAGCTTTGGGCATTTGGCATTATTGCAGCACTTACTTTTATTACAGTGATGTTAGTTGTGATACAGTGTGATGCTGCAAGCTGCACTGCACCCTTGTATTGTCGTGGTGGTCACCTCGAGCCACAGCAATCCAAGATGATGCATAGTGACTCGTCTTGTCTCAAACCAGTGCAATCCAAGGTGCCATAGATTTCCACTTCGTACATGTTCTGTTGGCAGTGATGTATTTTTATTTCTCTCTCCACAAGTAGGCTCATAGCTCTATTGTTCAATGCCCACTATTGCATGTTGGTGACAACTCTTCACTGAAGAACAGTCATCTTTTCATGGTCGCTAGATGTAGTGCTCCTTGCTCTCTTCATTAAAATGTCCTTTATTTTTATTTTTGCAGCTATCGGACTATGAGACTCGAGAATAGGACTTTGTTACATAATTAACATGACCATATGCCTGAAACTAATCTATGTCTCTTCTACACTGCAGATATTAAAGTTATTTGATTATAGACTGAGGAAGACCACATTGAAATAATAAAAGTACAAGACAAGTTATTTAGGTTCATTGTTCCTTTTTCATGTAACACACTTCCCTAATAGTGGCTGCTGTCAGTCAGTCTCATTTAACAATTATGTTGGTCTCACATTCACACTGAACTACCCATTGCTACATTGTATATCCTGGTAATTAAACATGTAATCACTGATCATGAGAGCCTTTTCATTTATGTTGTACTCATAGTATCTTTCTCTATGACTATCAGTTATTCTCAAACACGGCACTGTATCAGTCTTTCTCTACAACAATTATTGGTGCTCCAGCATGACACCTAGCAACCATAAATGTCTTAATCAATCCCAAGTGCCTTTCCATGAAATAACTTAAAATACTTTTCTCCTACAAACTGACATAACATTTTTAATTCCACTTTATACCAAATTCTGCTAGGTGTTGACAGATGTGAAAATTACCGAACTATCAGTTTAATAAGTCACAGCTGCAAAATACTAACACGAATTCTGTACAGACGAATGGAAAAACTAGTAGAAGCCGACCTCGGGGAAGACCAGTTTGGATTCTGTAGAAATACTGGAACACGTGAGGCAATACTGACCTTACGACTTATCTTAGGAGAAAGATTAAGGAAAGACAAACCTATGTTTCTAGCATTTGTAGACTTAGAGAAATCTTTTGACAATGTTGACTGGAATACTCTCTTCCAAATTCTAAAGGTGGCAGGGGTAAAATACAGGGAGCGAAAGGCTATTTACAATTTGTACAGAAACCAAATGGCAGTTATAAGAGTCAAGGGACATGAAAGGGAAGCAGTGGTTGGGAAGGGAGTGAGATAGGGTTGTAGCCTCTCCCCAATGTTATTCAATCTGTATATTGAGCAAGCAGTAAAGGAAGCAAAAGAAAAATTCGGAGTACGTATTAAAATCCATGGAGAAGAAATAAAAACTTTGAGGTTCGTCGATGACATTGTAATTCTGTCAGAGACAGCAAAGGACTTGGAAGATTAGTTGAACGGAATGGACATTGTCTTGAAAGGAGGATATAAGATGAACATCAACAAAAGCAAAACGAGGATAATGGAATGTAGTTGAATGAAGTCGGGTGATGCTGAGGGAATTAGATTAGGAAATGAGACACTTAAAGTAGTAAAGGAGTTTTGCTATTTGGGGAGCAAAATAACTGATGATGGTCGAAGTAAAGAGGATATAAAATGTAGACTGGCAATGGCAAGGAAAGCGTTTCTGAAGAAGAGAAATTTGTTAACATCGAGTATAGATGTAAGTGTCAGGAAGTCGTTTCTGAAAGTATTTGTATGGAGTGTAGCCATGTATGGAAGTGAAACATGGACGATAAAACAGGGTGTATACGACCCGGGACAACCGGGAAATCCGGGAAAAACCCGGGAATTTTTTCATCTGGGAGAAAACCGGGAAAAACCCGGGAATTTTTCGGAATTCCGGGAATTTTTCATTGTTTTAGCTTTCAGTTAAATTTTTTTAATTTTGGCTGCAGAATTGATTCTCTAGCAAAGAATGTTATTGTATCCTGCTGCTGGAGAATGATACTGCAGCAATAAAATATAAACGAGAGGGGGAAAAAATAAAACTTTAGTGACAAAGGAAATGTGCAATTAACAACAACAAAAAACCGTGCACGCACAAGCGTTTGCAAATAGCAAAAATATGTCATAGGCCGTAGGGCGCAGACTGTAATTCTTCGTAACAATAAACTGCATGCTATGAGCATGACGTCACAACTGTTCACATTAGGTTCGTTTGACCAATTGCCAGCGGTCTGTTGCGCATGCGCACTTGACTCCCGTATAAGCAGTACTTTCTCCCGCTACTTGAAGTTTGGCTGTTAGCTGTATCGGTAGCAGCAGCAAGCAGCCAGATGCAAACGAGAAAATTTTTTCTCGTGCGCCAAGGCTGCCAGATTCACACTTGCACAGAGTTGTAGTGGGGAGGGGGTTAACCTCCACGTGACACGTGTTTACGTTAAGTGATTTCGCTGCTTCTCTTCTTGTACAGCTCCCAAGTCAAATGAAAACAAAACGGATTTCTGTGGCCGGGAGCTATAAAGTGAATTAAAATACATTCACATAATTACGGAGGGCAGAAATATATTATTAATTTCAGTTTTCTGATTTTATTTGATTTCCAAGTTAGTAGCAGTCAAGCATTAATCGCCTTGCAGAACAGTGAAGTTATTTTTGCAAGTTTGCTAAAGAAATTTAGCTTTATTAATCTTTCTGCTGAGGCAATCATTTTATTTGAAACGAAGTGTTTCATTCTACAGTATTGGCTAGTTCCAACTTTTCGCTGAATTTCAAGTGCACGTTATCATCTTCTGCCATATATGGCATTATGCCGTAATAAAGAACCAAAAATGAGATCGTAGAGTACTGGTACTCTAAGAAAATTTACATCCCAAAAACCACACTGAAAAGCTTAATATCAGATGGGACCTACTTCATTGTGAATCTGAAAAAGCAAATTCACACTTCAAGCCGAATTATGCATTTTAGTATGGTTTACAAAATTCCGATGCTCTTTGGAGCACCCTCTGGTGCCCTGTTTCTTTTATGGTGTAATGTAAGCTCTTTTAGTGCTTTATACAAACGAACATACGGGCTTCCTACAGCACTGCAGTTGCACACGCACAATAATGCCTGTTTTCTGGCGCTCTCTGGAAACATAAATCGAACCTATTTCTAACAGTCTCCGGATAGTATTGCGAACGGTGGTTAGAAAAGCGTTACTTTCAAAGTAAATTTCTTTTTACGCAAGATGAATTATGTTACGTGTGAGAAAGTGGGATCGATAGCTAAATCACAGAGCGTTCGAAACTGAACAGTTTGAGGACCAGCCACTTACAAGAATTTCAAGCCGAGACATTTATGTCATAATTTTAAATTTACTGGCACATTTGTGTGATGTATCTTAAAATATAACACACGCAAAAAAGATCAATATTACATGTGAAAGCTTAGCTTCTGTTGTAGCGTGTTAATGTTAGAGACTAATATGTGAAAGCTTAGCTTTTCTTGTAGATATACGGTACTGTGTACATTAATGTAAACCGTTAACTTTTCCTCTTGCGTGTTCGCGCTATGTAACTAGTGATCTTGCTATTGGCTGAGTATAACACGTGCCCTATGCTCTGAATAGCTGCTGCCATCGGCTGACGAGATCTCGTGGCTTGAGATATGACTCGCTTACAGAAGGACATCGCAACCTCGGTTTCAACGCTCCGCAAACTAACGCGCTGTGTTTGGTGTAATTCGAATTTATACTTTCGTAATACGAAAATAGGGAACGTATATGTTGCTGCAAATCTTTCCAACACTTCTCTCCTTCTTTTTAAATTAAAAGTCTCTCCAAAACTTCTCTGCCCGTCTTTTCTTTTTTTTCCGGCAAGTTCTACGCGATTTTATAAAATGTTAACCATACAAAGAATTGATAAGTTTTACAGTTCCGAGGGAAAATCTACGGAAAACCTACTGTCACTTAGCACAGAAAGAGTGTATTTTTGCCCGGGAAAAAGCGTATTTTTTAAACGGGATATCCGGGAGAAATTCGGGAATAATCCGGGAATTTTTTTTCCTTGTCCCCGTATACACCCTGTAAAAAGTTTGTACAGGAAGAGAATAGAAGCTTTCGAAATGTGGTGCTACAGAAGAATGCTAAAGATTAGATGGGTAGATCACATAACTAATGAGGAGGTATTGAATAGAATTGGGGAGAAGAGGAGTTTGTGGCACAACTTGACGAGAAGAAGGGACCGGTTGGTAGGACATGTTCTGAGGCATCAAGGGATCACAAATTTAGCATTGGAGGGCAGCGTGGAGGGTAAAAATCGTAGAGGGAGACCAAGAGATGAATACACTAAGCAGATTCAGAAGGATGTAGGTTGCAGTAGGTACTGGGAGATGAAGAAACTTGCACAGGATAGGATAGCGTGGAGAGCTGCATCAAACCAGTCTCAGGACTGAAGACCACAACAACAACAACAACCAAATTCTGCATATTACTTATTTGTGGCATGGCGGCATGCGTTCACTCCATACGGAAGCTCAGCACCCACTCTTCTCCTCATGCCAAGATAGCACATGGCCCTGGGAGCTGGGACATTGTTGTCATTATGGAGCAAGACTGTGTTCATAGGGAAAAGACATGCTCAGCTCTGAAAGTTCCAGAAGGCAACAATAAGTAAGGAGTACAATATCGATACATTATGAGATCAAGGATAGCAATCTCTGTACCAACTGGTTTTGTGTTTAGTAGGATATAAGTGGATTTTGTTTTCAAGAAGAATAAAAGTGCTAGAAGGATCTGCAACAATTTTAAGATTACAAATGATTTCCAGGTAACAGCAATATCTTTAGCTTTAATGTGAAAAAAAGCCAAACAGAGACACATTGTTCCATGTAGCAAGGAAAAAAATGGTTGGTGCTGGACAGTTATACAGTGTGTTTCCAAAAGAACATGCAAAAATCTAACACGACATAGAGGATGCTCCACTGAACAATTTGAGGTTGGGAACCTGAGGTCGGAAAAGCCAGCTTGAGGAAATAATAGGAATAAAATCACATTACTGTGTACTTTTTTACAGGGTGACAGTTATTGAACTATATGAAAAACAAAGTTAAATTAAATACAAGCTGTGATATGCACTTACTTCATTCAACATGTAAATGTCACTACAGATATTTGGATTTATGTTATGATACATTTGATATGTCTGCTATCATTGATGATGATGTGGCACAGAGAATAGCAAAATTCTGCATGACCCACTGAAGTGTCAGAACATCGATGCTGTCGATGACCTCCTGAATGGTTGTTGTCAACTAAGCAATGGTTTTGGGGTTATTTCTGTACACTTTGTCTTTAATATAGCCCCATGATAAGGAGTCGTATGTGTTCAGATCTGGAGACTATGGCAGCCAATTGAGGCCTATGGGTACCCCAGAGTCGGAATGCGGTCCCCAAGGTGCTCCTCCAGGACATCAAACACCCTCCTGCTTCAATGGGGTGAGCTCCATCTTGCATGAACCACATCTTATCAAAATCAGAATCACTTTGGATAATGGGGATGAAATCATCTTCCAAAACCTACCATTCAGTAGTCGCCATGTCATCAAGGAATATTGAGCTAATTATTTCGCGATTGGACATTGCACACCACACAGCCATCTGTTGAGGGTGAAGAGACTTCTCAGTCATGAAATGTGGTTTCTCAGTCCCCCAACTGCGCCAAGTGTTCTTATTGACAAATCCATCCAAATGAAAGTGGGCTTCATTGCTAAACCAAACCATGCATGCGCATGATGATTCCTATCATGCCCTGCAGCCAATTTTGCAGTTTAAATGTCCTAAGGCAAACCGTCCAGAAGTTATGACAATTTTATTTCATGTAGTTCAGTAATCATCGCCCTGTATTTACATTAGTTACAGTTAACTGCAAATACCATCATTGACGCAATGAACATGCCATTTTTGCTGTATTTTACAAAGTCTGCTGAAACTGATGGCCACCAACCTCAGTGCAAGCATGACATCAGCAAACAAGATTCTGATGCACCCTGACAAATATCCATGATATGTATCGAATCACATCACAGGCAGCTGCAATTCTGCACACTAATTTCATCTCTATATTCACTGGGGTCTCATACACAAGTGACTTTAGGAGGTGACTCCTAAGAAATTGTTACCTGTACAGCCTTTCAGCAATGAGAGCATTGCAACGTACTTACCCGTACACAAGATGCATGTCAGTGAGTTCTGCAAAACTGTACTGGTGCTGCTCCATCATATTATACTGTGCATCTCTGAATAGCACTGGGTAATGAGTGGGCCTGTCATTGATTCATAGCACATTCTGTCATGGGACAATATAAATATGATACAACAGAACCACCTTATGGACACATAAAGTAAACAAAACCTTCATCAGGACTTCCTAAATCAGGCTCATCATTCACAGTATGTGTAAACTTGTACACATGTTAGTTGTAGATAAGCTGGAAAACAGTAATGTTAGACAAAGTGGTAGGCAAGGTTACTTCCATATCTCCTTAAGCTGGCTTTTCCAAACCCAGTTTTCCTACTCGAAATTGTTCAGTGGCACATTCTCTACGTCCTGTTACATTTTTGCACGCTCTTACAGAAACACCCTGTATTAAAAGGAAACATTTTACTCAGATTAAACGCAACAACTCAAAAATAATAATATTTCCACTCAGAAAACAAGAGAAATGTCGATTATCTGCATTTTTTTTTTAAACAAGTACAAGTCTGAGTTTCATTTAGACTTAGGAAATTAAATAAATAAAAAACCTGTCTTCTTGGCAAATCATCATTGGAGGTGGGAGGAGCTTTAAGTTACAGAAGAAATCCTAGCAGCAGCTAAGGATTCAAACCCAGACCATTGCACTTGCCCACTAAGCCACCAAGCCACATATCCTAACTAAACATAATTTGTTACATGATTACAAATACAACAGTATTCTCAAAGAAAATGATTCTCTATGTACCACATAAATTATATGGCAGCACATGGCATTGTAAAATAATGGATATGATGGTGAACTTCAGCTGTCTAAAGCTATTGGAGTCATGCAGTTGTCAGTATTGGTTCAGCTGAGGAGCTGGTGCGAGAACAGGCAACTGGGCCAGCTATGGTGTGCACATTGCTCCCAGCGAGCAGGTGACCAGTGACAGCAAATTGATGTTTTTTCCCAACATGGAAGGGGTGAGATGAGTGTTGGCTTGAGTATGAGGGTGTGGATGAAGGTGCCAACACTGAAAATGCCAGCTGTTGCAGTGTGGCAAGCCAAGGTTATTAAGAAATACTCCAGAATATTTAAAGAAATATGCTAAAGTTTTGGCGTGCAGAAAAACAAATCACATCAGAATAATCATAGCACTGAGGTGCGTGTATTGAGACTTTAATATTACTTATATCCCAAAAACTACTGAAGTTAAGTTGTAGCAGTAAATGAATGCTCTTATAAACATAATTAAAAAATTAATAATAGTTGAATGCTTCATATGATCTGGACAAACAAATTATTAAATGATAGTGGAGGACAGTAGTTATCACCACTAAAAGAAACACATCTATGTATATTTTATTTATAGAATTGTTATGTGTCTTATATCTTTTTCATGATGTTTATGTGCCAGGTCATCTTATTTTCCACACTTA
This sequence comes from Schistocerca cancellata, assembly GCF_023864275.1. Lineage (NCBI taxonomy): Eukaryota > Metazoa > Arthropoda > Insecta > Orthoptera > Acrididae > Schistocerca > Schistocerca cancellata. The sequence goes on from NC_064627.1 coordinate 433,482,376, forward strand.
CACAGAACACAAATGCAACATGGCATTCCTTATACCTTACCATTTGTAACTAAGTATCATATGTATAACTTATTAGCTCTTGCCTGTGGCTGGGCTTGCATGACAGTAGTTTTATTATGATAGGTGATGGTGAATAAATAAACTGTTGCAGATACAGTAATGTTGCAGTGTGTGTGGAGGGATGTAGACTGGAGTGCACCTCTATGCTTTGTGTCATTGAATTAGTTATAAGTTATACAATGTTTAAATTACGCAACGAAACTATTACATATTGAATAATCCATATGTTGAGGGTGACTGGGGGAGAAAGAACTCACAGCTGACATTTATGTTGTACTTATTACATTTATGTATTGTAAATGGTTATCCATTTTCTTTATCATATGTTCATTGTGAATTTTTGTGGGAAACCAAAGGCATATAACTACAAGTGAATGGTCGAACGATCATTCTGTGTCGGTCAGTCATTCTTTGCATATGAGTCTTAAGTATAAAGTGTATGTTGGTGACTTGATATAATGGTTTTAGGATTTTTGAAGTGATTGATTTTGGACAGCAAGTGGACTCAAGAATACTATAACATTTGTTGAGACTTATAAAAATTTTGAGACCACAGAGACTCCAGTTATGCTGCAGACATTTTCTACAGCACTGGGGCCAATGGCAGCAGCACAGGGGCCTTAAGTCTGCAACACCAGCAGTGGCTTCAGCATTGGCATTGGTTGCGGTTTTAACCTCTGTGACAGCAGCAGAGCAAAGGCTGCAAGATAACCGATAAGTTATCTACTGATATCAATAGTGGAAATATGTGTGAATTTGCAGGACTATCATCAGAAATGGAGTTTTGAGTGATTAAAAATTCACCGAGCTTATGTGGGTCATTTAATGTTAGCAGGCCCGATAGCCCAAAATTAGATATGGGAAATGTAATTGCGGAAGATTCGATGGCATGGTTAAGGCATGCTTTTAAAAATTTGAATTCTAGGATAGAAAGGGGACTTTTGAATTGAATACTAATATTGGTAAATTAAATTCAGAAATTTAAAGTTTAGAATCCAACATTGAAAACGTAAAATCTGAGGTTGGGGAAGTTAAAATTGAGATTGAGGAATAATCGAAACAGAATTGGGAAATATAAGAGTAGAAATGGAAAGAATTCTGGGAGACATTGGCATTGTCAATGACAAAGTCGTTAGAGTTCAAAAAACATTGTGTGAAAAGATTGAAAAGATGTAGGATGAGTTGAGTGGTGATGTGATGGACTATGTGCTGAGGCAGACAACACTTGACGAAGAGACTGACAAGGTGTTCTGCAGTTTTTCTGTGAAAATTGGTAAAGTGTCAGAAAGAGGTTTTAAAAACTGAACAATGTTTTAAAGTGGGAATTAGTGAAGAAGCTTCACAGTACGAGCAGCAGGTTAAAAGATAAAGTGCTGAGCTAAATTCTTTATCAGCAAGTCAGGCCACTACTGTGATTAAGGTAGCATGTGTTGGGACAGAAAATCAAAATATTTTGCAAAGAATGGAAACTATCATCTTGTAAGTTTTCTCACAGTTCGTAGAGATGGTTTCATATTAGAAATGTTGATGAAGAAAAAAATAAAATCACAAAGAGAGATTGGGAGCTTGACGCATGATCTTGAACTTATTTGACAAATTTGAAGAGTAATTTGTTCATCAATTATGATGCATTCGAGAAATATTTTCTGAACAAAATTTGGACTGAAGCAAAGCAAATGTGACTTCAGATTGAATTATCAAATGGGCTGAATTACAGGAAAGACAGTGTTTTAATGCAGAGTTTTGTGTGTCTTGAATGGCAAAATTAATGTGCATAAACCAGTTGCTGGGAATGTTAATGGAAATTGCAGTGTTTACAAGAGAGTTGCTGGATTTCCTATAGTGAGACCTGGTGCATAGTCAACCAATTCAATAGAAAATTTCAAATTTCATTGAGAAACTGGAACAGGTCTCATAATTCAGACCACAAAATTTTAATTACAGGGAAATGGGAATGTATACTGCTATATAAAGACAAGTCGTCGTTTAACATTGTTACAAAACCTTGCAAAACGTTCTTGACCATTTTGCTTCAGATTTTCACATGATACGCTAATAAATGTTTGGATGGACATATGCTACATATTTTAATGTATGTGATATGTAAATTTGTTTGTTGTATAGAGAATAAACATTGCTAGCAAAAATCTCGTAAAGTTCTTGACTGATTTACTTCAGATTTTCAGTTGATACTCTAATAAAAATTCAGACAGACGTAGGCAACATCTTTTTAATGTACAAGATGTACATCAATAAAACCAACAAATTGCAGGGACTGGAAATGGAGGAAAAAAAGGTTCTATGAACAAGTGTCTATAAAGAGACAGTGTGTGTGCAATGACAACAAATCATTCCAGAACATAGTGCAGAGCTGCATCGCATCTACATCACAGCAGGTGTTCAAAGTGGCCTCCATGGGGTTGCAGATGATAGGAATAGTAGCAGTTGTCATGCGGGATACACATAATTGTACTTTGACCTACACAGTGTTGGCGGTCCAGTTGCCTGGAGCTTTCACTTTGGGTCGTCTCAATACCCTGTAGAACCTGGTCCTCCAAATCTGGTGTACGCACAATCCACTGTCACTCTACATGTTTTTCTGTTTGAAAGGACCCATGATCACACAGATGCCCAAAAAGGGCTTGAAATGTTGTGTGATGTGGTTGGTGTCTGTGAGGGTGTTTGTTGTATTATAGCCGTGCTGCCTTTTGACCATTTCCGTCTGTGTGGCTGTACAGAAACACCATCTCACTTGTTCCTGACAAGAATACTGTGCCGTTCTGCTGCTTATAGTATGCTGTGTCAGTCACACAGACTGAAACACAGAAGAAATACATGGAATGTGGTCAGCGGTATTTTCATTCATTGGCACCATCTACCATGGCAATGATGCATTTCCAGACACATGTTCAAAGGACCTGTTTTCCTCCATTTACTGTCAGGAATCCACCCATGCAGTTTGTCGGTTTTATTAATGTTTACCATTTATAAAGTATATAAACATAATAAAGCTCCATTTCTATATAAAAAAGGTCGCTGTTCAATGTTATTGTCAAAAATCTCAGAGAGTTCCTGACCAATTTATTACAGATTTTCATTCGATGCTCTAACAACAGGAAAATGTTGTTAGTAAAAATATTGAAAAGTTTGTAACCAATTTACTTAAGATGTTTACATGATATTCTAATAAATGTTTGAACAGACATAAGCTATATTTTTTAAAATATATTGTATATAAATACATAAATTATATAACTAAAAACAAAGATGATGTGAAGCAACCGTTGGTTGCGAAAGCTTGAATTTTGTGTGTATGTTTGTGTTTATTTGTGTGTCTATCAACCTGCCAGCGCTTTCGATTGGTAAGTCATAAATTATATAATATGTAAAAGAGAAACATTATTAGCAAAACTCTAAAATACTTCTTGTCTAATTTAATTCATATTTTTATATGATGTAGTAAAAGACATTTGGACAGAAATAGATATATTTTTTAAATATATAAATATAAATAATATATAATAGGGAAAAGATATAGCAAAAATCTCTGAGTCTTGACTGACGTACTTCACGTTTTTACACGATATTCTAATGAGCATTCGGACGGATATAGGCTATATATTATTTTGGGGGACAGAGGAAATGGACTTAGAGGGGCGGAAGTAGGAGACGGATGGAGAGAGAGGTGAGGGGGAGATGGAGAGAGGTAGGGGGAGGAGGAGATGGGGAGAGAGAGGGGGGAAGAAGTGATGGATAGAGAGAGGGGGAGCAGAGGAAGGTGGACCAAGAGAGGAGGAGGAGCAGGCAGACAGAGAGAAAGGAAGGGGGAGAAGGAGAGGAAGACATATTTCCAATTACTGTATATATTTAGCTATCATGAAGGATTGCCTGGTTTGGTAGTCAGAATATAAACTTCAGCTACTGAACACGAATGCAACTAGCATAATAATAATGTTCGTAGAAACAATAATAACAATTATAAATAGTAAAATATGATGATTTAAATTTTTAGAATGGAGGTCACGATAGGGGTCAGAGGTTTGACGGACCAGAGATTCACGGACATTAAAATCCAGATAGGAAGTTGAAAAACTGAGTTACACCATGTCTCAGGTCAATAGGTGGCAGAATAAATTGGAAAGGAATAATGTTGGAGGTGGGTATTGTTATGAAGGTAGACAAGTTTTAGGAAACATAGAGAACACCAAAAAGTAAACCCAGTTGGAGTAAAGATGGTTAGGAATAAAATACATTGTCTTGCTTATGCGGACGATATTGTTCTAATAAGTGGAAAACAAAGAAGAGCTACAACTCACGACAAGTTCCTACAGAAACATTGCAAGGAAAGCAGGATTAGAAATTGTTGTTGTTGTTGTGGTCATCAGTCCTGAGACTGTTTTGATGCAGCTCTCCATGCTACTCTATCCTGTGCAAGCTTCTTCATCTCCCAGTATTACTGCAACCTACATCCTTCTGAATCTGCTTAGTGTATTCATCTCTTGGTCTCCCCCTATGATTTTTACCCTCCACGCTGCCCTCCAATACTAAATTGGTGATCCCTTGATGCCTCAGAACATGTCCTACCAACCGATCCCTTCTTCTGGTCAAGTTGTGCCACAAACTTCTCTTCTCCCCAATCCTATTCAATACTTCCTCATTAGTTATGTGATCTATCCATCTAATCTTCAGCATTCTTCTGTAGCACCACATTTCGAAAGCTTCTATTCTCTTCTTGTCCAAACTATTTACCGTCCATGTTTCACTTCCATACATGGCTACACTCCATACAAATACTTTCAGAAATGACTTCCTGACACTTAAATCTATACTCGATGTTAACAGATTTCTCTTCTTCATAAATGCTTTCCTTGCCGTTGCCAGTCTACATTTTATATCCTCTCTACTTCGACCATCATCAGTTATTTTGCTCCCCAAATAGCAAAACTCCTTTACTACTTTAAGTGTCTCATTTGCTAATCTAATACCCTCAACATCACCCGACTTAATTCGACTACATTCCATTATCCTCGTTTTGCTTTTGTTGATGTTCATCTTATATCCTCCCTTCAAGACACCATCCATTCCGTTCAACTGCTCTTCCAAGTCCTTTGCTGTCTCTGACAGAATTACAATGTCATCGGCAAACCTCAAAGTTTTTATTTCTTCTCCATGGATTTTAAGACCTACTCCGAATTTTTCTTTTGTTTCCTTTACTGCTTGCTCAATATACAGATTGAATAACATCGGGGAGAGGCTACAACCCTGTCTTACTCCCTTCCCAACCACTGCTTCCCTTTCATGTCCCTCGACTCTTATAATTGCCATCTGGTTTCTGTACAAATTGTAAATAGCCTTTCACTCCCTGTATTTTACCCCTGCCACCTTTAGAATTTGAAAGAGAGTATTCCAGTCAACATTGTCAAAAGCTTTCTCTAAGTCTACAAATGCAAGAAACATAGGTTTGCCTTTCCTTAATCTTTCTTCTAAGATAAGTCGTAAGGTCAGTATTGCCTCACGTGTTCCAGTATTTCTACAGAATCCAAACTGGTCTTCCCCGAGGTCGGCTTCTACTAGTTTTTCCATTCGTCTGTAAAGAATTCGTGTTAGTATTTTGCAGCTGTGGCTTATTAAACTGATTATTCAGTAATTTTCACATCTGTCAACACCTGCTTTCTTTGGGATTGGAATTATTATATTCTTCTTGAAGTCTGAGGGTATTTCGCCTGTCTCATACATCTTGTTCACCAGATGGTAGAGTTTTGTCAGGACTGGCTCTCCCAAGGCCGTCAGTAGTTCCAATGGAATGTTGTCTACTCCGGGGGCCTTGTTTCGACTCAGGTCTTTCAGTGCTCTGTCAAACTCTTCACGCAGTATCGTATCTCCCATTTCATCTTCATCTACATCCTCTTCCATTTCCATAATATTGTCCTCAAGTGCATCGCCCTTGTATAGACCCTCTATATACTCCTTCCATCTTTCCGCTTTCCCTTCTTTGCTTAGAACTGGGTTTCCATCTGAGCTCTTGATGTTCATATAAGTGGTTCTCTTATCTCCAAAGATCTCTTTAATTTTCCTGTAGGCAGTATCTATCTTACCCCTCGTGAGATAAGCCTCTACATCCTTACATTTGTCCTATAGCCATCCCTGCTTAGCCATTTTGCACTTCCTGTTGATCTCATTTTTGAGACGTTTGTATTCCTTTTTGCCTGCTTGATTTACTGCATTTTTATATTTTCTCCTTTCATCAATTAAATTCAATATTTCTTCTGTTACCCAAGGATTTCTACTAGCCCTCGTCTTTTTACCTACTTGATCCTCTGCTGCCTTCACTACTTCATCCCTCAAAGCTACCCATTCTTCTTCTACTGTATTTCTTTCCCCCATTCCTGTCAATTGTTCCCTTATGCTCTCCCTGAAACTCTGTACAACCTCTGGTTCTTTCAGTTTATCCAGGTCCCATCTCCTTAAATTCCCACCTTTTTGCAGTTTCTTCAGTTTTAATCTACAGGTCATAACCAATAGATTGTGGTCAGAGTCCACATCTGCCCCTGGAAATGTCTTACAGTTTAAAACCTGGTTCCTAAATCTCTGTCTTACCATTATATAATCTATCTGATACCTTTTAGTATCTCCAGGGTTTTTCCATGTATACAACCTTCTATCATGATTCTTAAACCAAGTGTTAGCTATGATTAAGTTGTGCTCTGTGCAAAACTCTACCAGGCGGCTTCGTCTTCCATTCCTTACCCCCAATCCATATTCACCTAGTATGTATCCTTCTCTCCCTTTTCCTACTCTCGAATTCCAGTCACCCAGACTATTAAATTTTCGTCTCCCTTCACTATCTGAATAATTTCTTTTATTTCATCATACATTTCTTCAATTTCTTTGTCATCTGCAGAGCTAGTTGGCATATAAACTTGTACTACTGTAGTAGGTGTGGGGTTCGTATCTATCGTGGCCACAATAATGCGTTCACTATGCTGTTTGTAGTAGCTTACCCACATTCCTATTTTCCTATTCATTATTAAACCTACTCCTGCATTACCCCTATCTGACTTTGTGTTTATAACCCTGTAGTCACCTGACCAGAAGTCTTGTTCCTCCTGCCACCGAACTTCACTAATTCCCACTATATCTAACTTTAAACTATCCATTTCCCTTTTTAAATTTTCTAACCTACCTGCCCGATTAAGGGATCTGACATTCCACGCTCCGATCCGTAGAACGCCAGTTTTCTTTCTCCTGATAACGACATCCTCTTGAGTAGTCCCCGCCCGGAGATCCGAATGGGGGACTATTTTACCTACGGAATATTTTACCCAAGAGGACGCCATCATCATTTAATCATACCGTAAAGCTGCATGCCCTCGGTAAAAATTACGGCCATAGTTTCCCCTTGCTTTCAGCCGTTCGCAGTGCCAGCACAGCAAGGCCGTTTTGGTTATTGTTACAAGGCCAGATCAGTCAATCATCCAGACTGTTGCCCTTGCAACTACTGAAAAGGCTGCTGCCCCTCTCCAGGAACCACACGTTTGTCTGGCCTCTCAACAGATACCCCTCCGTTGTGGTTGTACCTACGGTACGGCTATCTGTATCGCTGAGGCACGCAAGCCTCCCCACCAACGGCAAGGTCCATGGTTCATGAAATTATTGAGAAGAAAACAGAGTACATGACCATGAGCAAGGCACCCAATGATGGTAGTCCACTGACAGTTGATCTCACTTTTAAAAGAATAGTCACCTTCAAATATTTGAGAAACATCATCAATGAACAGAAATTGAAATTAAAGCGAGGATAGCAGCAGTGAATAAAACTTATTTTGGCCTACAAGATGTGTTATCCAGTAGAGCTGTTTCCAGAAGCTTCAAATTTAGCCTGTATCACAGTGTAATTCTGCCAGTAGCTCTATGTGGGTCAAAAAGCTTCACATTTAGAAAAGCAGATGAACAAAAATTATTAGTTTTTGAATGGAAAATATTAAGGAAAATTTTTGGACCCAAGAGAGACACAGAAACACAGGAGTGCAGAATACTTAAAAGCCAGGAACTGAAGAAGCTGTATCAGTAGGCTGATATTATTCAAAGGATGAAGAGGAGGAGACTGATATGGGCTGGACATCTAATTAGGATGGAGGAACAACTACCGAAAGTAGCATTCTCTGGATCCATAGGGGGCAGAAGGAATTGAGGAAGGCCATGAACCAGATTGGAGGATGACATTGATGAGGACACAGTGGGCTGAGTAAAGGAGAATGGACAACAAAAGGCAGGAACAGAGAGTACTGGAAGAGGAATGTAGAGAACGCATATGGTCTCCAAGGCCCAAGCGACAGTTAAGAAGAGAGAAGAGTGCACATTAAAAGTAGAAAAATGTATTAATGCAATAAATAGTGAGAATTTGGGGTTTGACCTTTTATTTTATTCAGGGTACTATTATAGGGGAAAATTTGGTGTCCAAAATGGCGAAAGAAGTAAATCCAAACTTAGCAGAAATTGACTTAACTGTGAATTCTGATGACATGTGATGCAGTAACAACAATTTTTGTGAGGTTGGTGGCGATTTATTAGGGAATAATGTTGGTGAAGGCGATGTGGGTATGATCTTTCTAGCTGGAAATAATTTTTTATATGTATCAGCAGGTGTAAAGGAAGTTTGTGTGGGGAATTTCATAATATATCAGCAGATGTTGGTGAGATGTTTGTGGAGAGGTTGGTAAGGTACTGGCAATAAGTCATGTATTGCTAAAGGGAAATTAAGATGATGTTTTAGACGGGAAAAATAGATGTGAGGATGTTGTGGCTACTGAAATTGTTACTTTGGAAGCAGGATTCATTTATTCAGTTTTAAAGATGCTCTTGATGGAGGCATAGATTCTAAATTTACATTGTAAAATAATGTGATGGAATGGAGGTCATGTTCTGCAATGAATAATTATTTTATTGCATTTTGTGGGAAAAAATGAAGATAAAATGCCTAGGGAGCTTGAAGGGCATGATTGTGGTGCCTAAGGGACATTGTGATATTAAAGAATTATTTGTAATTAGTATATGTGCTATAAATGTTGCAAATCTGGAAAGAGAGATTGTAGTTAATGTAATAGCGGATAAGTGTGTGGATGGGATAGGAAGGAATAATGTACAGTCTGAGGATATAGAGATTTATATTTATGAAGAAACAAAATGTGCCCTTCTAAATTAAAATGTGATCCTTGAGAAATAGTTGAAAATTTTGTAAGTTGGGGTATGAGTACACTGGTTTACAAGGGAAGAGGCCTGGATTTTGAACAAGGGAAAAAGTAGAGAAAATTGCAATTGAAAAGATACTCACACAGGTGAGGAAAAATGTTAGGGAAGATAATGACAGCACAGTTGCATCTTGTGACATTGATGTATGAATTGTGTAACTTTATTGATTTGTAGACAAGTTTAATTTTTGTGAAGAACGTAAGGCTTTGATGGCATATCTATTCTCATGAGAGGTATGTATATTGATGATATCATGATGCATGTGAACAATAAGGAGACACAGTTTTGGTACATGGATGTGGGGAAAACAGTTAGAATAATTTTGTTGCGCTGAGGTTGACTGATTACAATAATTTGGTTTGTTTATAAGTGAGAGATTCAATTCTGTACATTGTGTAAGTTAAAATTTGTGGAGGTAAATTTCATTGGGATTATTTTAGTGTACTGTGTGTGTTATTTTTGATAGGTTATATATGTAATGTATGTAAGTTCTTTTGTTGGGATAACTATACTATGTAAAAATCATAAGAAAAAACTTTATCTTGGTTTTTAATAGTAAGTACAGGACTGTGTCACAATTTGTGTATTGAAGCCTATCTGCTGATATGAGAACATTTAGTGGGGAGAATACTGTAGAGAGATGTTTAATTTAAAGTTCTGGGTTTGTGCAAATTTAATAGTTATTAATAAATATTTGTAGCCTGCCATGTCTATTGAATCCTGCTAATATGATAGCCATGTTTACTTATGGAAACATGTAAGGAATGTTGCAGGAATTTTCACTCTAGACCAGGTGTATTTTGCCAAAGTATTAGCTCAGTTTTTCTTTGATGTTTTGGGAAATACGGAAGCGTCCGATCCTGCCCGTCTGCTTTGACCCATGACGTCACAAATATGGCGGGAACGACCATAAACCACGATTCCAATATGGCGCATATAAAGTCATTATGTACACATTAGAAAGACGAAAATACAATGAAAAACAAACACACACATGTTCCACAAAAAGGGGGGGGGGACAAACTAAATATAAACAAATTTAGACACCCACCCCCATACAAAACCACGCAAAACAACGAAAAAAACTGACAACACAAAACTCTCCAAATTCCTCTAAACACAATATCATCTGGAATCGGACACTTCCCGAGATCCACATAGCTCAACAGCGGCTCCCGATCCCATAAATTAGGATCGAACACTTCCCAAGACCTATATAGCTCAAAAATGTCTCCCGATACCAATACCCGATATTCACAGCCACACATTGGGTCGAACACTTCCCTTGGCCTATATAGCTCAACAGCAGCACCCGATCCCATAAATTGGGATCAAACACTTCCCTTGACCTATATAGGTCAAAAAGTCTCCCGATACCAATACCCTATTCATAGCCACACATTGGGATTGAACACTTCCCTTGACCTATGTAGCTCAATAGCTGCTCCCGATCCCATAAATTGGGATCATACACTTCCCTTGACCTCCATAGCTCATCAGCAGCTCCCGATCCCATAAATTGTGATCGAACACTTCCCTTGACCTATATAGCTCAACAGAGCTCCTGATCCCATAAATTAGGATCAAACACTTCCCTTGACCTATATAGCTCAAGAACATCTCCCGATACCAGTACCAGCATTCACAGCCACACATTGGGATCGAACACTTCCCTTGATCTACACTCCTGGAAATTGAAATAAGAACACCGTGAATTCATTGTCCCAGGAAGGGGAAACTTTATTGACACATTCCTGGGGTCAGATACATCACATGATCACACTGACAGAACCACAGGCACATAGACACAGGCAACAGAGCATGCACAATGTCGGCACTAGTACAGTGTATATCCACCTTTCGCAGCAATGCAGGCTGCTATTCTCCCATGGAGACAATCGTAGAGATGCTGGATGTAGTCCTGTGGAATGGCTTGCCATGCCATTTCCACCTGGCGCCTCAGTTGGACCAGCATTCGTGCTGGACGTGCAGACCGCGTGAGACGACGCTTCATCCAGTCCCAAACATGCTCAATGGGGGACAGATCCGGAGATCTTGCTGGCCAGGGTAGTTGACTTACACCTTCTAGAGCACGTTGGGTGGCACGGGATACATGCGGACGTACATTGTCCTGTTGGAACAGCAAGTTCCCTTGCCGGTCTAGGAATGGTAGAACGATGGGTTCGATGACGGTTTGGATGTACCATGCACTATTCAGTGTCCCCTCGACGATCACCAGTGGTGTACGGCCAATGTAGGAGATCGCTCCCCACACCATGATGCCGGGTGTTGGCCCTGTGTGCCTCGGTCGTATGCAGTCCTGATTGTGGCGCTCACCTGCACGGCGCCAAACACGCATACGACCATCATTGGCACCAAGGCAGAAGCGACTCTCATCGCTGAAGACGACACGTCTCCATTCGTCCCTCCATTCACGCCTGTCGTGACACCACTGGAGGCGGGCTGCAGGATGTTGGGGCGTGAGCGGAAGATGGCCTAACGGTGTGCGGGACCGTAGCCCAGCTTCATGGAGACGGTTGCGAATGGTCCTCGCCGATACCCCAGGAGCAACAGTGTCCCTAATTTGCTGGGAAGTGGCGGTGCGGTCCCCTACGGCACTGCGTAGGATCCTACGGTCTTGGCGTGCATCCGTGCGTCGCTGCGGTCCGGTCCCAGGTCGACGGGCACGTGCACCTTCCGCCGACCACTGGCGACAACATCGATGTACTGTGGAGACCTCACGCCCCACGTGTTGAGCAATTCGGCGGTACGTCCACCCGGCCTCCCGCATGCCCACTATATGCCCTCGCTCAAAGTCCGTCAACTGCACATACGGTTCACGTCCACGCTGTCGCAGCATGCTACCAGTGTTAAAGACTGCGATGGAGCTCCGTATGCCACGGCAAACTGGATGACACTGACGGCGGCGGTGCACAAATGCTGCGCAGCTAGCGCCATTCGACGGCCAACACCGTGGTTCCTGGTGTGTCCGCTGTGCCGTGCGTGTGATCATTGCTTGTAGAGCCCTCTCGCAGTGTCCGTAGCAAGTATGGTGGGTCTGACACACCGGTGTCAATGTGTTCTTTTTTCCATTTCCAGGAGTGTATATAGCTCAACAGTAGCTCCCGATCCCCTAAATTAGGATCAAACACGTCCCTTGACCTATATAGCTCAAAAACATCTCCAAATACCAATACCAACATTCACAGCCACATATTGCAATAAAACACTTCCCTCGACCCCAACACACAACACATACACTAAAAACAAAAAAATAAAAACTTACCACAAAAAAGTTCTGGCACCACAAACTAGGTTGGCCACCACAATCACACACAGGCACACACACAACCACAAACCTACGAAAAAATATTCAACCAAAAGAAAGACCTGACCCACCCACACCTCACCCCTTCCCCCCCCCCCCCAACCAACCCAACCTCCCCCCTTACCCCAAAATAAAAAACCCATAAACAAAAACCAAATGCAACATAAAAAAAATCTCAATCACACACTACAACTCAGCAAAAACTTCAACAAAATAGATCCCCACAGCTAAAACACAAACCAACACACTCCCCCCCTCACAAACATGCTAACACGAAGTAAACCACCCACCCCACCCTGAGCTGCAGCCACCCACCCAACCACCCATACCACCCTAACTAACCACTTTCGGCCTATACATTTTACTAACAGCCCTTAAAAAAAAAAAAAAAAAAAACACAATAGCCCTCAGTGACACACTTCCACCAACAGCACTCATCTAAATGAGACTTAAGGTTGGAAGAGCACTTCTTCCCCCTCCCAAGAATTGACTTAACAGCCTCCCACATCCCCTCTATTGTATTTGTGCAAGCCCCCGTCTCATAATTTTTGAACTCTAAGCTATGGTTAATGACTAAATGATTGAATCCCCTCTCACCCAACCCCCTATATGAAGAAAATGCATCTGAATCTACTGTGGACCCCGGTTCTATGTACTGCTCAATTAACCCCACTAATTCCGCCTTAGACCTCCCTTCCACAACCCTAAAAACACATACAGAACACCCACCTCCCGGAACAACAGCCCCCCACACCGACACCAACCACAGACTTACCCCTCCCATACTTCCTTTTCCCAAACTGCGACTCATCCACATCCACAACAACCACATGCCTTCCCCCCCCTCCCCCCCCCCCAACTTACCCCTGTACTTAATAAACACACTTCACGGCAAAAAGAAAACCAATCAAGCACACTCCTCTCACTCACACCAGTCTCATGCACGCAAAAACTGTGTGGGGATCTATAACAAAAATAATAAGTCACCAGTACAATCTCGCGCATGCCCAACCTAGACTTCTTGAACCAGGAACCACGCCGTATGGAACGCCAAATGTCATCCTTTCGACAGTGCCACATATAACCGTCCCTGGTCCAAGACACCAGAAATTTAGCCAACTTGCCCACAAATGGAGTACTTCATGATCTCAGCAATTAAACCAAACAGCTGTAAAAACTTTATCAGCTCCAAAGCGATGTTTCCCATCATTTCCCACAGGCACACGCTATTAATTTTATCCTTCATATCCATTCCTGAACAAAAACAACAACCGATTAATTTACTAAAATTACCACACAACCTACAGCGAACAACACTAAATTATCCATCACACAAAACCACTAAATCATTAACTCACTGAAGCCAATTCCACTACAAACACAGCCAACAATCAAACAATTCTGTATAAGAAGCAAGACCAAACTGAGCCCATTACACCACACAAACGAAAGCCCTAAACATACCACCAGAGGGCACAACAAACCACAACACGACAACATCTACAAACACGCCACACTCACAAACGAAACTCCGCCGCACTATAATGTCACACACCACAACACCCGAACGTCACAGGTCAAAGCCAACGGGTGGGATCAGACGCTTCTTTCGACCTGTATTTTGTCTTAAAATTGTATCAATTCCACTGGGGAATGCACTCAGAGCCTTACCAATGGGGATTTGTAATGGCTTTGTATTGCTGGCAACTATACCATAGTCATGTTTTGATGGTTGACTAACATCCTGACAGTGGCTGCAAATTGACACATATAGATGGGCACAGTATGTGGCTGTTGGAGCCATGCAAAATGGCAGAGGCATCTGCAGAATGTACATTATTTGAAATTGGTGTAGAATATTTCTATTGTGTAGTTGCAGCAATGTGAAAGTGCAATAAAATAACAAGTTAAAATGTTAAATAATACAACACACTGAATAACTGAGGGCAATTCAGATTACTGATAAATATTATTACAGCCCAATTTCTAAATTAATTACAGTTTTAAAAAAATGAGTGCAACAGTGTAACAGACAGAAATTCTAATGTATGTGTATTATATTTATCTTAATATTTGATTGCTTATGTTTTAACTCTGGCTTCCAATATTTTTCTGTAATATTTATTATATCCTTACATTAATTAAATTTATGTTCATGGCATATCCCATTCGTTCATGCTGCTTCATATCCCACTACAAAGTTGTTCATACCATTAGCCTGACACAAATAATGTGTACAATATATATTATGTTTAACAAAGTGAATTTTGGTACTACGTAACGTACCTGTTAGCAAACTAAGTGCCACTTGAAGTGGAGATGTGTAACACACATGCTGGTGAACTATCCACTGCATTAAGTTATTGGAATCATGAAGTCGTAAGTACTGGCTCAGCTGAGGGGACAGGGCAAGTGCAGGTAGCTGGGCAATCTTTGGTAACCACAGTGCCACCAACAAGCAAGCGACCAACACAGGAAGTCAGCAATTTTTCCCAAGCATGGAAGGGGTGAGGTGAGATGAGGATTGGCTTAAGAACCAGCAAGTGGTGGAAGGTGCTGGCACTAAAGATGGCATCTGTTGCAATATGGCAGACCAAGTCTATTGACTAAGACTTTAAAATTAGGTTGTAACAGTAAATGAATACTCTTACAAACAAACAGTTGACTGCTTCATGCGATCTGGATAGACAGATTGTTAAATCATAGTGGAAGACTGTAGCTATCACCATGAAAAGCCACATTTTATTTATTGAATTAAGCTATTCTGGTTGAGGTATCAACAATGTAAGAAACAGGATAGATTGATACTCACCATAAAGAAGACATGGTGACTTGCGGACAGGCACAAAGAAAAGACTGTTACACATTTAGCTCTCAGCCAAAGCCTTCTTCAGCAAAGAAAACACAAATACACATTCATTCACACAGGCATGCAAGCCTCTCGCCCACATGACTGGCATCTCCGGCAGCTTGGACTGGAAATACTGGATGGGCCATCTTTGTTAGCCACAGGGTTGCTGCAAGCAGGTGACCAGTGACAGGAATTTGGTGGTTTTTCCTGAGCATGGGAGGGGTGAGGTGAGCATTGGCTGGAGTACTAACATGTGGAGGTAGGTGCTGTCATTAAAGATGGCAGCCGTATAAGTATAGTGTTTTATATATTTTTAATTATGTAACTGTACCAGATCATCATATTCTCCTCACTTCAAAAAACATGTATGCAGCATGACATTGCTTATTCCTTAGCCTTTGTAACTATATCATATTCGTAACGTATTACGTGACTTAATAATTTAATTGGATAGATAAAAAATCTACTCACCAAGTGGCAGCAGAACACACACATAAAAGAGAGTTGTAATTAGGCAAGCTTTCGGAGTCAGTGGCTCCTTTTAGGCAGAAGTATTGAAGGGCAAGGAAGAGGGGTGAAGGAAAAGGACTGGAGAGGTCTAGGAAAAGGGTTAGATTTAGGGAAAGTCACCACGAACTGCAGGTCAGGGGAAACATACTGCATGGGATGAGAAGGAAAGACTAATTGTTAGAGACTGCATCAGAGAAGATTTGCTTAAACATCATGCATGAGTTTATAAGAGTGAAAAGCTGAGTCCATTGTACGTAACAGAGGTGGAGTGTGGTGGTGGAAAATAGACTGGCAAGACAATGAAAGATGTAGAAAACAAAAAAGGAATGAAGAAAAGAGTAGTTACTGTGAACAAATGCTGAGACGGAAGAAAGTAATGTAAATTAAGGCCAAGTGGGTGGCAAGAACCAAGGGACTAGTTTTCACTTGTGGAGTTCGAAACTGGTGTCTGGGGGAAGAATCCAGATGGTGCATGTGGTGAAAAAAGGTACAGAATCACGATTGTTATGTTTTAGAGCCTGCTCTGCAACAGGATATTGTGTGTTGCCAGTATACACCCTTTGCCTATTCCCATTCATCCTAATTGATAATAGGTGCATAGGGCAAGTGTTACAGTGGGGATGGTCACAGGGGTATGAGGGAAATGGGTGCAGAAGGAGCGTAGGGTCTGACAAGAATACTGCAGAGATTGGGAGGGTAATGAAAAGCTATTCTACGTGTGGTGGGCAAGATTTCAGACAGGATGGATCTCATTTCAGGGCATGATTTTAAGTAGTCTTAGCCTTGTCGAAGTAGCTGATTAATACATTCCAGACCAGAATAATTCTGAATGACCAGTTGTGTGCTCCACAGTTGTTTTATGGAGGGATTAGCAGTACCAGGATTGGATGTGATGGCCTGGAAGTGTGCTAAGCTAGGCTGGTGGAGTAATTACGTGCATTGAAGGCTGATGTGAGAATGATGGTGTAATGCTGTAAAGAGTCTGCATCCAAACAAATGCGTTTTCCTCAAATGCCAAGGCTGTATGGGAGGGAAAATTTGACATGGAAAGGATGGCAGCTGTCAAAATCTTAAATACTGTTGTTTGTCGGTAGGTTTAATGTGGACGGAAGTATGTAGCTGGCCTTAGGTGAGGACAAGATCAACATCAAGGAAAGTGGCATGGGATTTGGAAAGGAACCAAGTGAAATTTAATTGGGAGAAGATATTCAAATATTCCAGGAATTTCAACAGCTCAGTCTCATCAAGAGTCTATATGATAAAGATGCCATCAATGTATCTAATCCAAACCAGGAGGTGAAGACTTGTGGATCACAGGAAAGCTCCATCCAAGCGATGCATGAAAAGGTTGGCATAAGAAGAGGCCATCCTGGTTTGCATGCTTGCATTCAAGATCATGCTGATTACACCGGTTATTCGTGTACCAGCAGTTCATACGAGGGTCACTCCAAGAGAAATGCACACTATTTTTGTAAAAATACAGTTTTCTTTCTGCATGTGTGAAAGTTTTATAGTGTGTAGATACATCCTTCCCACTTGTTTTCAAACTTAGTTCAACCTGTTCCCATGAGTGGCACCGTCACAGCATGTCTTCAAGATGGCTGCTACATTTGACGTTCGTCAGAAGCAACGTGCTGTCATAGAATTCCTGTGCTGTGAAAACGAGACAGCGGGAAACACCCACAAGAGTTTGAAGAAGGTGTATGGAGATGCTGCTGTCGATCACAGTGATCGCAGTACAGTTAGTTGGTGGGCAAGCAGGTTACGTGATGAAAGCGGGCATGGCAATATTGAGGATTGTCCTTGCAGCGGCAGGCCCCATACTGCACATACTCCAGACAATGTGCAGAGAGTTAACGAATTGGTGACTGCTGACAGACGCGTCACAGTGAACAAATTGTCATGCTACGTTGGGATAGGGGAAAGAATTGTTTGCAGAGTACTGAAAGTGTTGGTGTTAAAAAGTTTTGTGCCAGGTGGGTTCCCAGGATGTTAGACAGTGGCTCACAAAGAAACAAGAAAAACGGTATGCAGTGAACTTTTGGAACAGTATGAGAATGGTGGAGATGAATTTCTTGGAAGAATTGTGACAGGTGATGAAACATGGCTCCGTCATTTTTCACCAGAGACGAAGAGCAAATCAATGGAGTGGCATCGTGCAAATTCACCCAAGAAAAAAAAAAAAAAAAAAAAATCAAAATCACACCTTCTGCTGGAAAAGTTATGGTTATGGTGTTTTTCAATTCCGAAGGATTCTTGCTTGTGGACATCATGCCAAGTGGAACCACCATAAATTCTGATGCATATGTGACGACACTGAAGAAACTTCAAGCTTGACTGAGTTGTGTTCGACCACATCAGCAAAAGCACGACAATGCACGGCCGCATGTCAGTCAAAAAACCATGGAAGCAATCACAAACCTCGGATGGACAACACTGAAAACCCGCTTCACAGTCCTGACCTGGCTCCATGTGACTATCATCTCTTTGGGAAACTGAAAGACTCTCGTCATGGAACAAGGTTTGAAGATGATGACTCCTTTGTGCACGCTGCCAAACAGTGGCTCCAAGAGGTTGGTCCAGAATTTTACTGTATGGGTATACAGGCACTGGTTCCAAGATGGCGTAAGGCAGTTGATAGGGATGGAAATTATATGGAGAAATGAAAATATTGTTCCTAAAGGATGTATCTATACACTGTATGACTTTCAAACATGTAGAATAAAAGATGGATTATAAAAAAAAATAGTGTGAATTTCTTTTGGAGTGACCCTCATATTTGCAGTGGCTTATTTCATGCTTACATTAACCTGTGCTCTCACAATGTGTATCACTTCAATGTGCTGCCTAGACAAATGTCGTCTTGAAATTTCTTCACTTTTTATGAATGATTTTTGTTGTGATTTTTTTCTGTCTGTGTAGAAGGAAATTACAGAATGAGAATTCATTTATAAAACAATCAGTAAAACACCACATTATCCAATAGCAATGATCCACAACAGTCAACAAGCCTTTTAAGTGAGCTATAATCCAACAAACTCACTGCAGTGCAGGTCACGATCTGACTGTATAGGTAGAAGGAAACTGAGGTTTTTGTTTATAAGCACAGCAGCCTCAGTTTGCATCAAGTAGTGTAAGTAACACCCTGTTATTATAAACTAACTAGCCTAGTTCCTTTCCGGTTTAGTAGTTTAAAAACTTTTTCTTTTTAATAAATAAAATCTGCAAGTATATTTGCGTATCACTTTTATACACATCAAGAAATGCCAACCTACCATATGTTTGTACATACATTAGTGGTAAAGCAATCCACCAAATCGTATGCTAATGATCGTTAATAGGTTCATATAACTGTCCTTTACAGAACTGTTACACCAGAGTAAAAAAATAAAAAGAATTTTAAGACTGTCTTATAAAATGTAATAACATACCAATTAAAAAATCATCAGAAACATAAATTCTAGTGTAGTTGCTCATACATTAGTGGTTATGTGATTCTCTAAATAATTAATATTAAAGAAATATAAAGGTTCATATACATTGTTTTCATGAAGATTTGTTAACATCACTGCTAAATACTGAAGATCAATGTGACATGGCTAATTTAACTGGGTGCAATTAATGAAAATATACTAACATCATCTACTGACATAAACTTCTTATATAACATATGGCGTAGTTCCAATTGCTGTGCACTGTTTGCAAAGAATGGTGTAACCAGTTGCCTTATACCTAGTTCCTAAGGCTATTAAATGAACCGTGATTTATTTGTTTGATGGTAAAACTGATATCGCAACTGATAGTAACAATAAAATGGAAGACAAATTGATCCACTGATAATACTATATCTGAAGTGATGGTCCATTTCCTTTATTTTATATTTGTTGTGAAGTTTGGTGGGAAGCCGAAGACTTATAAGCACAAGTGAGCAGTTGAACACTTATTCTGTGTTCGACAGTCATTCCTTGCATATGAGTCTTAGAGATAACTTGTATGTTGATGAGCTGATACTATGATTTTAGGATCTGTGAAGTGACTGACTTTGGGCAGCAAGCAGCTGCTACGATACGTTAACATCTGTTGACATGTGGAAAATTGTTGTGTCAAATGCAACTTAAGTGTGTAAGCCATTTGCAGCTTTAACATCTTGCAAGGCTACGTGATCTGCAGTGTTTAACTTTCACTGTTTTTTGTTGCAACTTTGGAATTATTATTGAATAGCCTGCAGGAATCTACACATGATTACAAGATTTCTGATTTGTTGATCACTGTAGTGAACTTTATTTATTTAAGAGGTGGCAGATATTTTGTGTTTAGTTTAATGAAGTGGGATTCTGTTTTTTTTCCAACCATTGTTGTTTAGTTAGTAGTAAGGGAGTCTGCTACCACTTTAAATATGCAATCACACAAGCTTTACTGCATTTGATAATTTTTGTAGTTTTGTTTCGTGATTATGCAATATTTGTAGGACCACCACTTTAAATTATGTGTCCTTTAACTGATTGAATATATCGTAAGTTCATTACAATACAACTATTATGAAGTTCATTACAATACAATTATTTTGGTGTTGGCTACATCAATTATTCAGAAGAATAGAGCCTTTTTACTATTTTCTTAATATTTATTTAATTGCAACTTGTAGTTATTTAAATTTGCATTACTTTCTGATGTCTAAATAAATTTGACCAATGGATCACAGGATAATACTATTTTTGCAGCAAGTTTTACTGCTGGGAATGTAAGCAGACTGTATGGCTCAATCCCACAAAAATATCAAACCAATGTTTTGAATAAATGTGTGCATCATCCAACTGCACCTGGTGCTTAATCTTGTCATGGGGATTTATTTAGTTAAAAGCATTAAGGTAGGTCCTTTGCAGTGTGAATATCCATTCACTCTCTTCCATCGAATGAGCACTTCCCTTGTTTCCTCACAACTTTCTTCGACAATGTGGAATTACACATTTACAGTTGGATAGTCAGTAACTTTACACCTGCTGTTTGGCTCTAGTGTAGTCATGACTGCCTCTCTGTTTCTTCTGGCTGGCTTGTTGCCTTCTACGGTAGTATAAGGAAGGATAGGAACCCAGAAGGCAGTCACAATGCCATTGGCTTTTCATCATTTTTGCATATCCAGGTTTCATCAGTATTCACGTACCTCTTGGAGGAGATAGAGATATACTGCTATCAGAGGTTATCTGGTGTTCACCTGCTCAGTGAGCATGTGTTTGTGAAGAACAGCTGGTTTTGGCAGCTCTTCAGTGATCTCTTGCTTTGGAACAAGAGATGTCACGATCCAGGGGGAAACTAATATGAAATTTTAGCCTACCTTTAATATGACAACGCTAGGCAGGATAGTATGTGAAAACATAACTTATTATTATCAATGCATCAATTTGTCTTCCATTTTATTGGTATTATTAATTGCTATATCAGTTTTACCATCAAACAAATAAATCACTGTTCAATTAATAGCCTTAGGAACTGGGTATAAGGCAACTAGTTATACCGTTATCTGCAAACAGCGCACAGCAATTGGAGCTACACCATACATTACATAAGAAGTTTATGTCAGTATATGATGTTAGTATGTTTTCATTAATTGTACCCAGTTACATTAGCCTTGTCATGTTGATCTTCAGTATTTAGCAGTGACGTTAACAGATCTTCATGGAAATAATTTATATGAACTTTTATATTTCTTTTATATTAATTATTTAGAGAATTACTTAACCACTAATGTTGGAGCAACTACACTAGGATGTATGTTTTTGATGATTTTTTGATTGGTATGTTATTATATTTTATGACAGTCTGGTGTGAGGTAATGGGCGAGTTGCGGTGGCCTGGAAGCATTCTAAGTTAAGAGTTGGTGGCCACTGCTTTGGCCATGCGGCAGGGCCAAGCTCGTCAGCATCCGCGTGGTGCCTCACAACAACCGGAGCACGTGGTCCATCGAGCATGTGGCTGGGAAATCCTTGGTTATGCTGTGCGTCGGGAGGGCCAAAGATGGCGGACTTTGTGAAACATTAATGGCAGACATTTCACAGTTTGTATAGAAATTAATAGTAGCCAGACGAATCATGATACCTCAAAAAGAAACATGTACGTTACCATTATTTGTACGATGATTCTGGTGATGTGATCAGATTTTCAATATAATTATTAGTTTAAAGTTTAGTATCTGACGAAAAATTATACAAGTAACACCCAGCAACAAATTTCCAAAATCTAAATGGTTCATCCAATTTCGTCGATCTACATGTCTTTAGAAAGCTATGACTGTAAACCTAAATTGGTATGAATTACAGGCATGTAACTTAAATAGTACATGAGTTACTGGAGGTCAAAATGACGATTACTATTGATCGTGTCAGGCCATAAGAACTCCACAGTTACACGAAAAAACGGTAGCAGCATGCTTGTAAGTATATTTATTCATCTATGTCCCTGTTTATATCTGATATATACTATTCATGAAGAAATTGGTTAAATATTTACACATAAATTAGTTAGTTAGTTACATGTTCCATTGATCAACCTCACGGGAACTGTTATAAAGTGGAACATGTCAAGTGCATAAGAAATGCACACATGAATCAAGTTATATGACACAAAATGCTTGTGTTATACCTATGGAATTACTTATTCCTATTCAAGAATTCATCTATATCATAGAAGGCATTGTCAAGGAGATATGATTTCAATTTGTCTGTCAGACATTTTATTTCATCTGGTAATATATTGAAAAGTTTTACAGCAGCATATTTTGCCCCTCTCTGAGCAAAGATAGGTCAAGTAGAGGATAGCGTAAGTCTTTCTTTCTTCTGGTATTATAGTCATGAATTTCACTGTTGTTTTTAAACTGGTCCATGTTGTTGAGAACAAATTTCATTACTGAGTAAATGTACTGTGAGGCTGTTCTAAGAATTCCTAACCTTTTTAAACAGATGCCTACAAGATATGCGACTACGAGCCCCACAAATTATTCTAACCACTTTCTTTTAGCCCAAGTGTTGAGTTACCCCAAAGCATTATTCTGTATGACATCAGAGAGTGAAAGTATGAAAAGTATGTTAGCTTGCTAATTTATATATCCTCAAAATGAGCAATTATTCTGATTGCAGAATCCTAGTCGCTTTAGGAGATCCAAAATATGAATTTTCCAGTTAAGATTCTCATCTACATGTACACCCAAAACCTTGGTATGGTCTACCCTGGCAACTGACTTCTGTTGATGTGTTATCTTTATTGAAGGAGCTTTACTCCTTGCAGTAGGAAATTGGATGTACTGTGTTTTTTCAAATTTCAGAGCAAGACCATTCGCAGAAAACCAGTCAATAACTTTTCCAAAGACATTATTTGTATCATTTTCTATTCGAGTTTCTATTATTGGAGTAATAATGATGCTTGTATCATCAGCAAACAGTATCAGTTTAGTGTCTTGTTTCAGATAAGAATGGAGGTCATTCACATATATCAAGAACAGAAGGGACCCATGATCAAAGCCTGTGGAACACCTAATGTAATTTCACTCCAGTTAAATGAAGTGGGAAACTTTCTTAAATCACTTAAACCATATACAGAAACATTTTACTTTCTCTTCTGTATGTATGACTTAAACCACTCATATGCTGTTCCATTTATCCTGTAGAATTGTAATTTCTGTAGCATAATGTCATGGTTCACACAGTAAAATACTTTGGATAAGTCACAGAAAGTTCGTACTGGGGAAATTTTACTATTTAAAGACTCTTTTATGTGGGCAATGAAATTGTATATTGCTGTTTCGGTATAACAGCAATATATTCACTGAAAGTCAGCTACAAACTTCTATTCACACTAAACCTGCTAACAAACAACAGTACTTACATTTTGACTGTTAGCGTCCTTTCCATGTCCAACATTCCCTCCCATACAGCCTTGGCATTCAAGGCAATCATATTTGTTCAGATGCAGCCACTTTACAGCAATACACTACCATTCTCAGCTCAGCCTTCACTGGACGTGATTACCCCACCAGCCTAGTTCAGAAGCATAAAAACATTTCCTGGGTCATCACCTCCAATCCAGGTACTGCTGATATCTCCAAAGAACAACTTAGGTATACTCCTCTTGTCACTCAGTATTATCCTGGTTTTGAAAGTACTAATCAGCTACTTTGACTCAATCATGAATTCGTAAAATTATGTTCTGAAATGAGGTCCATTCTGCCTGAAAGTTTTCCCATCACACCTCATCGCCCTCCAAATCGCATTGACATGATTATTACCAAGTTACCCATTACGATGTATGGGCACAGACAAAGGGTGTATATTGGCAACACACAATATCTGTTGTAGAGCATGTTCTGCAACATGACATTCATGACCTTGCTGCCTTTGTCACCAAACATGCCATCTAGATTCTTCCCCTAAGCACCAGTTTCTCAATACTCTGCAGGCAGGAACAGGGGGCACAACATGTCCTTGGTTCTCACCAACCCCTTGGCCATAATTTATTTTAATTTCTGTGGTCTCATCATTTCTTCACAGTAACTATTTCTTTCTTCACTCCCTTTTAGTTTTCTGTATCTTTCATTTTCTGACCTGTCAGTTCTTCCCACCCTCCCTCCACCACCCCAACCTCCATCACGTATAATGCACTAAGCTTTCTGTTATTATTATTTTGTTTGCAATGTCTTGACAGTAATGTCTGTCTTGTATATTACACTATCTTCCACCTTTAAGCTCTCGGATTTTCAAATCTCATGTTTTAGATTAGATTAGATTTACTTTAATTCCAATTGATCCGTAGTGAGAAGGTCCTCCAGGATGTGGAACATGTCAGAAAAACAACAATACATGACAAATATTTACAACTAAAACAAATAAGCTAATGTACCATTCCACAGGTCCCAAGTGGAATGATCGTCATTTTTTAATGAACACTAAGAGTCATTTTACAAATACTAATGCACTGAATTTAAAATAAAAAAGTTTTTTTATTTATTTATAAGTTAATAAACATGTAATACAACTACTGTAATACTTATTTACAATGAACACATTACTGCACTGAAATGGTGCAGAAGTTAGGTTATACTTACACACACACACACACACACACACACACACACACACACAGACACGCAAATTTTCAGTGAACACATTACTGCACTGAAATTGTGCAGAAGTTATGTTGTACTTATACACAAATCAGTTGGTTTTACTAAGAAATTCATCAATGGAGTAGAAGGAGTTGGCCACCAATAAATCCTTTAGGCTTCTCTTAAACTGAATTTCATTGGTTGTTAAGCTTTTTATGGCTGCTGGCAAGTTATTGAAAATGTGTGTTCCTGAATAATGCACACCTTTTTGTACAAGACTAAGTGACTTTAAATTCTTGTGAAGATTATTCTTATTTCTAGTATTGATTCCATGAATTGAGCTGTTGGTTTGAAAAAGTGATATATTTTTAATGACAAATTTCATTAAGGAATAAATATATTGGGAAGCTGTAGTTAGTATCCCTAGTTCCCTAAACAGGCTTCTGCAGGATGTTCTTGAGTTCACACCACATATAATTCTTACTGCACGTTTTTGTGCCCGGAAAACTTCAGCTTGGCTTGATGAATTACCCCAAAAAATAATCCCATATGACATTATGGAATGAAAGTAAGCATAGTATGCCAGCTTTTTCATTTTTATATCCCCTATGTCTGACAAAATTTGCATTGCAAACAGAGATTTGTTAAGACGCTTCAGCAGTTCTGTGGTGTGCTCCTCCCAGTTGAATTTATTATCAAGCTGTAATCCCAAGAATTTAACACTGTCCACTTCTTCTATCTTCTTGTCATTGTATGTTAGACATATACTCTTGGGACACCCCTTACAAGTTCTGAACTGCATGTAGTGTGTTTTTTCAAAGTTTAGTGACAAAGAATTGGCTAGGAACCAGTGATTAATGTCCACAAATATTTTATTGGCTGATCTTTCTAAGACTACACTTGATTTGCTATTTATTGCAATGTTTGTATCATCGGCAAACAAAACAAACTTGGCATCTGGTAATGTTACTGATGAAAGGTCATTGATATACACAAGAAAAAGTAAGGGCCCCAAAATGGAACCTTGTGGGACCCCACATGTAATTAGTTCCCAGTTGGATGATGCCTGATAGCTTGATACATGTCTCTTTCCTAATAACACCCTTTGTTTCCTGCCAGAGATATAAGATTTGAACCATTTTGCAGCATTTCCTGTTATGCTATAATATTCTAGTTTACTTAAAAGGATATCGTGATTTACACAGACAAATGCCTTTGACAGATCACAAAATATACCAGTTGCCTGCAATTTTTTGTCTAATGAATTAAGCACATTTTCACTGTAAGTGTAGATAGCCTTCTCAATATCAGAACCTTTTAGAAATCCAAACTGTGACTTTGACAGTATGTTATTTGAGATAAGATGGTTATAAAGATGACTGTACATTACTTTTTTGAAAATTTTTGAGAATGCTGGCAACAGTGAAATTGGACGGAAATTTGATGCTATTTCTTTACCTCCCTTCTTAAACAGTGGCTTAACTTCAGCATATTTCAGCCATTCAGGAAATATTCCACTGATAAACGACTGGTTACACAGATAGCTTAATATGTTACTTAGCTCAGAATCACATTCTTTAAGTAACTTTGTTGATATTTCATCATACCCACTAGATGTTTTTGATTTTAAAGATTTTATGATGGACATTATTTCTGTTGGGGTAGTGAGGGTCAAATTCATATTATGGAAGTTACTTGAAATGTCTGGTCTAAGGTAATCCATTGCAGCATCTACCGAACCTGACAACCCCATCTTTTCAGTAACAGTTATAAAATGTTTGTTAAAAAGTTCTGCAACACTATTCACATCTGTCACCAATGTATCATTTACTCTTAATGCTATTTGTTCCTCTTCATGTCTGGTTCTACTGGCCTCCTCCTTCACTATATCCCATATTGTCTTTATTTTGTTATCTGATATGACTATCTTTTCCTTGTAATATATTTGCTTTGACATCCGTATTACAGTCTTTAATATTTTGCTGTATTTCTTATAGTGTGCTATAGCATCAACATTGGAAATGTTTCGGATTGACAGATACAGTTTTCTTTTTGTTTTACAAGATACCACTATTCCTCGAGTAATCCATGGCTTCTTTGTAGACTTTGCTCTAACCTTGGTAAGTTTTGGGGGAAAGCAGTATTTGAATAAGGTAAGCACTTTATTAGCAAAAATTTTATATTTTTCATTCATGCCATGAGCACTGTAAACATCAGTCCAATGAATGTCTCTGAGGAGTGTCCTAAAATAATCAATTTTTGGCTTACTGATTACCCTCTTGAGCTCAGATTTAACACATTTTATATCCTGTTCAGTATTAACATTTAACAGAAGGAACTGCGTGTCATGGTCTGAGAGGCCATTAACTATTGGTTTTGTAATATAATTTTGTTCATTTGACTTTTCTATAAAGATATTATCAATGGCTGTTTGTGAGCAAGTGGCTATCCTAGTGGGGAACTTTACTGTGGGAATTAAGTTGAATGATAGTGTTACTAACTCAAATAAGTTCTTATTTGGAGAGTCTTTAAGGAAATCTACATTGAAATCACCAGCAACCACTATTTCTTTGTTTTTGGTTGTTAAATGGGCCAGTACAGCTTCAAGGTGGTTTACAGACAGATTAAAGTTAGCTGCAGGTGCTCGATATACACTTGATATTATGATCAACAATAAGCATTTCCTTCTCATTACATTGGGTAAGTCTCACCTGACCTGGGATTGTGGGCAAATTTTCTGAACCCTCCCCATTTCTCATACTTCACCTGTTTTTGCTTCGCCCTTCTTCCTTCCCCTTCAGCTTTTCTGCCAGAAGAAGTAACACTGGCTCCAAAAGCTTGCAGTTTTTAATATCTTTATATGTGTTTGCTCCTGCCGCTGCTTCGTGAGTAGATTTTTTATCTATCCAATTACATTATAGTTGTTTGTGAATATTTATACAGCTTCTTTCAGATGATACTTCATCTTATATAACTGCATTACTTGCATAAAGTCTGAAGTTACTTTTAATGTTGTATGCATGGTCATCAATATACAACATGAACAGCAAGAGTCCCAACACACTTGCCAGGGGCATACACGAAGTTACTTTTTACATATGATGATGACTCTTGATCCAAGATAACATGCTGTGTCCTCCCTAGAAAAAATCCTCTATCTAGTCACAAATTTCACTTGATATCCCATGTGATCATACTTTTGATAGCAGGTGTAGATGTGTTACTGAGGCAAATGCTTTTTGAAAATCAAGAACTACTTTATCTACTTGACAGCCTTGATCCAAAGTGTTTGGTATGTATTATGAGAAAAATGTGAGTTGGGTTTTACATGATTGATGTTTTCAGTGTCTGTGCTGGTTCGCATGGAGGAGATCATGTTGTTCAAGGCACCTCAATATGCTTAGCCTCAGGATATGTTCTAAGATTCTACAACAATTCGATGTCAAGGATATTGGATGGTAGTTCTGAGGATCACTCCTAGTACTCTTTTTGTAAATGAGTGTGATCTGTGCTTTCTTCCGACTAATGTCATGAGTATTTGTTCAGCATATCTACAATAGGTTGTAGTTAGAAGAGGGGCTAACTCAGCCACAAATTCAGGGATTCCTTTGGGCACTGGAGCTTTGCTCAGTTTCACTGATTTCAGTTGTTTCTCAACACCATTGACAATAACACTTATTTCACTCACCTTTTCAGTATTACAAGGATTAAATTGGGCTATTCACTTGCATCTTCCTTTGTAGCGGAACAGTTGGAAATGGAGATTTTGCTTTGATACCATCAGTTTCACTTACTGTCTCATTCATGAGTGACTGGGTGTTAACTTCAGTGCCACTAACAGCCTTTATGTATAACCAGACTTTTGTTGGGTTTTATGAAAGATCTTTTGACAAATATTCTGCTGCAATAGTCACTGAAGGCTTCATACATTGCTCTCTTGACAGCCATATATGTGTGTTCCTTTCAGCATCTCTCTCTTCATCTCACACCTGTTATGCACTAGTCTCTGTTTGTTTAGACGTTTCTCTGCAATGACCGTATACCATGAAGGATCCCTCTCCTTATGAACTGTTCTACTGGGTAAATATCTGTCAAGTGCTTGGTCAACTACTCTTTCAAACTTGAGTCACAATTCCCCTACATGTTCCTGTCCTGTGGTGAAAGTTTCAAGTTCCTCACTGAGATACAACTCTTTTGCCTTTTTATTTAGTTTACTGAACAGATATATCTTTTTGCTTGTTTTAGTTTCCCTTTGTACTTCAGTAATCATTGTTCCCACAGCTGCTTCATGGTTGCTAATACCAATAATAATGTGGACATCTTCAAAATGGTCAGTTCTATTTGTTGCCATGAGATCTAATATATTTCCATCTCAAGTGGGGTTCCAAACTATCTGTTCTAGGTTATTCTCAGAAAAGGCATTTAGTGATATTTCACAGGATGTCTTGTCATGCCAACCTCTAACAGAACTGTAATTTTTCCAACTGACTTTTAGATGGTTAAAGTGCCCTCTGATGAGTACAACATGAATGGGTACCTTATATACTAGCGAGCTATCGTTTTCTCTAAAGTTTTTGATTACTTCAAGAGGTGAGTCAGGTGGTTAATAAAAGGATCTAATTATCATTTTATTTTCACATCTGATAATGAGTCCTGCCCTAACAATCTGTAATGTAGCTTCAGTTTGCAACTCAGTGGATTTGACTTTTTTGTCTACTGCAATAAATACACCACCTACATTTCCCAGTGGCCTATTTCTTCAGTATACGCTTATAAATTTCCCCTAAAGTCACTGCTATCAATTACAGCTTTCAACTAGCTTTATGTACTTTGTTTTGTTTGAGCTTTGCTGCTTTTCAGGAGCTCTTGAAACTCTTGCACTTGGTTGCTAATGCTTCAGCAGTTAACTACTAGACTTTTAATACTATGGCCTGTGGGGCATTCTTTTAGATCTTACCCTTCTAAATATGCCTGGATCTGTATTGACGCTATCTAGATTGCATAAAAAGTTATACAGCAGGTGAAGAGTGACTTTACGGATCACAAAATTTGCATGACACATTTTAGAATTATTTCCATCTTCAGAAATCCAAGTTCAAAGGTAGCACAAGGACAAGACTGTTACTAGTCTTGGACGTAACAGAGATCACAGAGTTTCCGAGCAAGAGGAGAGTCCGCCCAGGAGATAATTCCATATGACATATGGAGTGCACATAAGTGAAATAAGCTGCCTTTGTGACCATTTTGTCTCCAATACAAGAGAGCGTTCTTAGCGCAGAAGCTTCTGAGCTCAGTCTCTTCAGAGTTTTAATGAATGTGTTGTTCTCAGTGTAGCTTGCAGACTAAGTACATGCCTAGGAAGTTGGTGCTGTCAACTCTCTGTAACTGCTGGTTATTGAGTATTGCTTTGGGTTTTGTGACTTCATCCAAATTGTGCAGACTGTCAGAAAGGACCTTAACAGTAAAGGAGTTAAAGACTTTTGATAAAATATTGTTGGTAATTTGACAGATTTACCGTTACAGTGCTGTTGTCATTCGCAAATATAGTAAATTTGAACTCAGAACTATTCACTACTACAGGCATATCATTAGCATAAATCAGAAATAATAAAGGACTCAATATAGAACTCTGCAGTACTCCATGGTGAATACTGCCCCAGCCTGATGCAGTTGCCAATCCTGATTTGCAATCAACAGCTTCCAAAAGTAGTTTCTGGTTCCTGATATTAAGGCAGGGTTTCAGGAGGTCACCTATTGGCCCCTGATACCATACTATACTTTGGGCTTTTTCTAATAGTAGTTGGTGGTCCACACAGTTGAAGGCTTTAGACAGAACACAAAAAAATACCCACTGGTGAACTGTTCTTATTTAATGACTCTTAAGATATTTTTTACAGATGTGAAGATTGTCTTTTCAGTCATTATATCCCTTTTAAGTTCTAATTTCTTTTATTTAATACTGAAGTGTTCAAGATATTTGACTATCCTAGCATGCAACTACTTTTTTTAGTAATTTTGGAAACACTGTAATAAGTGAAATCAGTTTGTAATTACATTTGAGGCATTCTTTTTTCTTGGATGAGGTTTTATGGTGGCATATTTAATCCTCTTTGGGAGTATACCTTGATCCTGTGCTGAATTAGTGAAATGGCTCTGTATTATATATACACTCAAGTGCCAAAGAAACTGGTGTATTCAAATGCAGAGGTATGTAATCAGACAGAATACAGCGCTGCGGTCAGCAACACCTATATAAGACAACAAGTGTCTGGCGCAGTTGTTAGATCAGTTACTGCTGCTACATTGGCAGGTTACCAAGATTTAAGTGAGTTTGAATGTGGTGTTATAGTTGTTGCATGACCGATGGGACACAGCATCTCCAAGGTAGTGATGAAGTGGGCATTTTCCTGTACGACCATTTCGCAAATGTACCATGAATATCAGTTGTTGTTGTTGTTGTCGTCTTCAGTCCTGAGACTGGTTTGATGCACCTCTCCATGCTACTCTATCCTGTGCAAGCTTCTTCATCTCCCAGTACCTACTGCAGCCTACATACTTCTGAATCTGCTTGGTCTCCCTCTACGATTTTTACCCTCCACGCTGCCCTTCAGTACTAAATTAGTAATGCCTCAGAACATGTCCTACCAAACGATCCCTTCTGCTAGTCACGTTGTGCCACAAACTTCTCTTCTCCCCAATCCTATTCAATACCTCCTCATTAGTTGCGTGATCTACCCATCTAATCTTCAGCATTCTTCTGTAGCACCACATTTTGAAAGCTTCTATTCTCTTCTTGTCCAAACTAATTATCGTCCACGTTTCACTTCCATACATGGCTACACTCCATACAAATACTTTCAGAAACGACTTCCTAACACTTAAATCAATACTCGATGTTAACAAATTTCTCTTCTTCAGAAACGCATTCCTTGCCATTGCAGGCCATTGCGACCATCATCAGCTATTTTGCTCCCCAAATAGCAAAACTCCTTTACTACTTTAAGTGTCTCATTTCCTAATCTAATTCCCTCAGCATCACCTGACTTAATACGACTACATTCCATTACCCTTGTTTTGCTTTTGTTGATGTTCATCTCATACCCTCCTTTCAAGACACTGTCCTTTCCATTCAACTGCTCTTCCAAGTCCTTTGCTTTCCTGACAGAATTACAATGTCATCAGCGAACCTCAAGGTTTTTATTTCTTCTCCTTGGATTTTAATATCCACTCTGAATTTTTCTTTTGCTTCCTTTACTTCTTGCTCAATATACAGATTGAATAACATCGGGGAGAGGCTACAACCCTGTCTCACTCTCTTCCCAACCACTGCTTCCCTTTCATATCCCTCGACTGTTATAACTGCCATCAGGTTTCTGTACAAATTGTAAATAGCCTTTTGCTCCCTGTATTTTAACCCTGCCACAGAATTTGAAAGAGAGTATTCCAGTCAACATTGTCAAAAGCTTTCTCTAAGTCTACAAATGCTAGAAACATAGGTTTGCCTTTCCTTAATCTTTCTTCTAAGATAAGTCATAGGGTCAGTATTGCCTCACGTGTTCCAACATTTCTATGGAATCCAAACTGATCTTCCCCCGAGGTCAACTTCTACCAGTTTTTCTATTCGTCTGTAAAGAATTCGCGTTAGTATTTTGCAGCTGTGACTTATTAAACTGATAGTTCGGTAATTTTCACATCTGTCAACACCTGTTTTCTTTGGGATTGGAATTATTATATTCTTCTCGATGTCTGAGGGAATTTCATCTGTCTCATACATCTTGCTCACCAGATGGTAGAGTTTTGTCAGGACTGGCTCTCCCAAGGCTGTCTGTAGTTCTAATGGAATGTTGTCTACTCCGGGGGCCTTGTTTCAACTCAGGTCTTTCAGTGCTCTGTCAAACTCTTCAGGCAGTATCATATCTCCCATTTCATCTTCATCTGCATCCTCTTCCATTTCCATGATGTTGTCCTCAAGAACATCGCCCCTGTATAGACCCTCTATATACTCCTTCCACCTTTCTGCTTTCCCTTCTTGGCTTAGAACTGGGTTTCCATCTGAACTCTTAATATTCATACAAGTGGTTCTCTTTTCTCCAAAGGTCTCTTTAATTTTCCTGTAGGCAGTATCTATCTTACCCCTAGTGATATAAGCCTCTACATCATTACATTTGTCCTCTAGCCATCCCTGCTTAGCCATTTTGCACTTCCTGTCGATCTTATTTTTGAGACGTTTGTATTCCTTTTTGCCTGATTCACTTACTGCATTTTTGCATTTTCTCCTTTCATCAATTAAATTCAATATTTCTTCTGTTACCCAAGGATTTCTACTAGCCCTCGTCTTTTTACCTACTTGATCCTCTGCTGCCTTCACTACTTCATCCCTAAGAGCTACCCATTCTTCTTCTACTGTATTTCTTTCCCCCCATACCTGTCAATTGTTCCCTTATGCTCTCCCTGAAACTCTGTACAACCTCTGGTTTAGTCAGTTTATCCAGGTCCCACCTCCTTAAATTCCCACCTTTTTGCAGTTTCTTCAGTTTTAATCTACATTTCATAACCAATAGATTGTGGTCAGAGTCCACATCTGTCCCTGGAAATGTCTTACAATTTAAAACCTGGTTCCTAAATCTCTGTCTTACCATTATATAATCTATCTGAAACCTTTTAGTATCTCCAGGATTCTTCCATGTATACAACCTTCTTTCATGATTCTTGAACCAAGTGCAAAATTCTACCAGACGGTTTCCTCTTTCATTTCTTAGCCCCAATCCATATTCACCTACTATGTTTCCTTCTCTCCCTTTTCCTACACTCGAATTCCAGTCACCCATGACTATTAAATTTTCGTCTCCCTTCACTACCTGAATAATTTCTTTTATCTCATCATACATTTCATCAATTTCTTCAGCATCTGCAGAGCTAGTTGGCATATAAACTTGTACTACTGTAGTAGGCGTGGGCTTCATGTCTATCTTGGCCACAATAATGCGTTCACTATGCTGTTTGTAGTAGCTTACCTGCACTCCTATTTTTTTATTCATTATTAAACCTACTCCTGCATTACCCCTATTGGATTTTGTATTTATAATCCTGTATTCACCTGACCAAAAGTCTTGTTCCTCCTGCCACCGAACTTCACTAGTTCCCACTATATCTAACTTTAACCTATCCATTTGTCTTTTTAAATTTTCTAACCTACCTGCCCGATTAAGGGATCTGACATTCCACACTCCAATCCGTAGAATGCCAGTTTTCTTTCTCCTGATAACGACGTTCTCCTGAATATCAGGTATCTGGTAAAACATAAAATCTCTGACATCGCTGTGGCCAGAAAAAGATCCTGCAAGAATGGGACCAATGTCGGCTGGAGAGAATCATTCAGCATGACAGAAGTGCAACCCTTCCGCAAATTGCTGCAGATTTCAGTGCTGGGCGACCAGCATTTGTCAGTGTGCAAACCATTCGACGAAACATCATTGTATCAAGTGGATGGATGTGTACGGGTATGGAGACAACCTCATGAATCCATGGACTCTGTATGTCAGCATGTTACTGTTCAAGCAGGTGGAGGCTCTGATACGGTCTAGGTCATGTGCAGTTGGAGTGATATGGAATCCCTGATACATCTAGATACGACTCTGACAGGTGACATGTACGCAAGTGTCCTGTCTGATCACCTGCATCTATTCACGTCCATTGTGCATTCCGATGGACTTAAGTAATACCAGCAGGACATTGTGATGCCCCACGTGTTCCGTATTGCTACAGAGTGGCTCCAGGAACACTCTTCTGTGTTTAAACGATTCCGCTGACCACCAAACTGCCCAGACATGACCATTATTGAGCATATCTTGGATGCCTTGCAACATGCTTTTCAAAAGAGATCTCCATCCTCTCTTACTCTTATGGATTTGTGGACAGCCCTACAGGATTCATGGTGTCAATTCCCTTCAGCACTACTTCAGACATTAGTAGAGTCCATGCCATGTCATGTTGCGGTATTTCTGCGTGCTCCTGGGGGCCATACACGATATTAGGCAGGTGTACCAATTTCTTTGGCTCTTCAGTGTATTTCAATGGAGCAGCATTTCAGTAACTTGCCTGAGACATTATAATTTTTAATGACAGAATGGTATTCTTAAGTTCTCTGTTGGTTGTAGGAGATAACATTATTTTACCAAAAGCGCTTGGAGCTTGTTCGTTGAGAAAATCCATCTCACTTCACAGGTCTGACCTATAGACTAACTGCTCAGTGGCACTTAGGAAATATTCATTGAAGAGCTAGGCAGTCTTTTGCTTATCACTAACTTCATTATTGTTGTTGTTAAGGACACTATCAGAAGCCTTCGTCAACACAAAACCTGTCTTGCTTTTTATAGTATTCCACATACTTTTGATTTTGTTACCTGAATTACTGATTTTGTCTAACAAGTACACTATCTGATCAAAAGCATCCGGCACCTCTGTGTAATGTGGAATTGATGACTAGATATTAAGAGAGGTGGACCTGCCAAATAAAAGGGGCAGGGAGTATTGTGTTGTCAATAGAGAAGCACTAACAGCAGAATGGGACCGTGAGGAGAGCTTAGTGACTTCGAACGTGTGCTAGTCATTGGATATCATCTGAGTTAACAGATTCTAAAGCTGTCCACATTGACTGCTGGTGATCTGATTGTGAAGTGGATATGTGAAATAACCTCAAATAAATGAAGACTAGGCTCACCCCATATACTAATGGACACAGACTGTCTAGCTTTGGGGAAGATGGTTTTAAAAATGACATGAAATCTGTAGAAGGAATCACTTGTGGGTTCCAAAGTGCTACCACCAGTCCAGTTGCTAGCACAATGACTGTGCATAGGGACTTAAACAGAATGGGGTACAATAGTCGAGCAGCTCCTCATAAGCCACACATTCTGTAGTCAGTGCTAAGAGATGCTTGAGGTGCTGTAAAGAGTGATGCTGCTGGGCAATGGATGACTGGAAAGAGGTGATTTGAAGTGGTGAATCATGCTGTGCCCTGTGACAATCCAATGAAAGGGTTTGAATTTGGCGAATGCCTGGAGAACATTACCTGCCATCATGTATACTGCCAACAGTGACGTACGGTGGAGATTGTGATATGGGGGTGTTTGTTGTATTTAGGGTGTGGTCCTCTTACTGAGCTTAAAAAAGTTCTAAATGCAGAAATATATGAACATATGAACATATTTTACAGCACTTTGTGCTGTCTGCATAGAGGAACCGTTTGGAGACAGTGATTGCATCAGCACGACATTGCACCATGACGTACAGTAGCTGTTGGTGGGAGGGGTGGGGGGGGGGTGGGGGTGGGGAGGAGGAATTGGCTTGTCAGCAGTAACTCCTGAAATGGATTGGCCTGCTCAGAGTGCCAACCTGAATCCAATGGAACACCTTTGGGATAAGTTAGAATGTCACCTGAACTCCAGACTCCAGTCTCAGTTTTTTAGGGAACTGGGCTGCCATTCTTCCACAGACATTCAGACACCTCATTGAAAGTGTCCCTAGCAGACTTCAATCGGTCATAAAGCTGAAGGGTGTACACACCCCATTTAATGTCTAGAAACAGCTGTCGAGATACTTTTGATCAGATAGTGTACACATTTTTGCTTTTTCAGCCATTTTGTTTCGAATTTTACAGCACATTTTGTATTGTATTATTTTGCTGTGGTTGTTCTATGCATGCATACATAAATGTATTCAGTCATTTATGAACATGGATGGTTTGAGAATGGATGCAAATCTGAAACAAGTCACTGTCAGTAAATAAAGGAGACTTCCTAATGCATCATATGATACTCCAACCATTTCTTTCACATTTTGTAGAAGTTCTGTTTAACACGGTTATTTGAAGATCTGTATTCAACATATTGGT
This sequence comes from Schistocerca cancellata, assembly GCF_023864275.1. Lineage (NCBI taxonomy): Eukaryota > Metazoa > Arthropoda > Insecta > Orthoptera > Acrididae > Schistocerca > Schistocerca cancellata. The sequence goes on from NC_064627.1 coordinate 433,519,358, forward strand.
ATCTTTTCCTTTTACATGATATTTTTTTACCTTAAAGCTCCTGAGCTCAGTCTCTTCACAGTTTTGAAGAATGTGCTGTTCTTCACTTCTTCACTAATTGCTTGGTGTGCACTCTGTAGATTCTTTTTGCGAGCATGTTTGCAAACAGTAATGCAGTTTCCTCACTAAACATTTCAGATTTCATATTTGCTTCAGGTTGTTGATAAATAGCCTCCAAGTCAACTTTTTGAAGGTAGTGTTTACATCTGTGGCCAAACTTCCTAAATGCAGAATTTACATTTCTGAATTGCAACATAATTTATGAGCCGGCTTGTTCTCCAGCAGGGTTTAGCTGACTGCCTATTATGCTATCTGTCAGACAAAAAGAAGAAGTTATTAATCTGTGGCGATTTCCGTGTTAACTTTCTAAGCAGTTCTGATAGGAAAAGTGAGCTAGAAGTGTTGTTAACAACATATAACTTGGAATCAGTGATCAATTTCCCTGCACATATAGCTCAGGACAGTAGTACTCTAATAGATAATGTATTTGTACAGCAAGAGGATGTAGAACAAACACATGCTTTCCCTGTGGTAAATTGATTATCTGACCATGATGCACTACTGATTAACTTACAAAACCTAACAGGACGTACACTTCAGAAGCCATTAAATAAAAGTGTGAGGGTGCTCCACCCGGTATCTACAGATCACTTCAGAGAAAGTTTAGGATATGTAAATTGGGAAGATGTGTATATGTTGAGCCAAATGCTAATCATAAATGCAGAATATTTCTTGATAAATTTATATCCCTTTTTTAACATTTTTTTCCAAAGAAAATTTCTAAATGTAACACCACAAACTTTTCAAAGAAATGTTTGATTACTACAGGTATTAAAGCATCTTCAGAAAGAAAAAGAAAACTCTATGAGACAGCAAGAACTAGTAAAGATCCAGAAGTAGTTTTACACTATAAAAATTATTGTAAGATACTGAGAAAAGTTGTAAGGAAATCAAGAAATATGTATGTTAGAGAAGAAATTAACAACTCCAGCAATAAAATCAAATCAGTATGGAATGTTATTAGGTAGTATTACTGTTAAAGAGAATGAGACCATATTAACCAACAGTACACAGGTAGCCAATGTATTTAACAATCACTTCTTAAGTGTAGGAGAAAAAAATTGGTGAGAATAGTTCAAGAGAAAGTCAGGCAGTACATGGAAGAGTCAGTTTTAAAAAAAAATTTAGTCAGATTAAGTTTCATCGAACAACCTCTTGTGGAAAAAGGAAAATTATTAAATCTTTGAAAAATAAATGTTCTGTTGGAGTAGATGACATCTCTAACAAGTTATTTAAAATAATGTGGAGCAATTACAGCTGATGTTTTGAGTCACATATGTAACGCATCACTGACTCAGGGTATTTTTCCAGAAAGGTTAAAATATGCCATTGTCAGGCCTCTCTATGAAAAGGGGGAAACCACAGATGTCAGTAATTACTGGCCAGTATCCTTGCTTACAGCATTTTGAAAATTTTTTGAGAAAGTAATGTACTCAAGAGTGGTTAGCCATCTCAACAGTAATGGGATACTTAGTAAATCACAGTTCGGATTGCTGAAATGCTGTTGTACTAAAACAGCAATATACAATTTCACTGTCCACATAATAGAGTCTTTAAATAGTAAAATGTCACCAATAGGAATATTCCGTGACTTATCCAAAGCATTTGATTGTGTGAAGCATGACATTATGTTAGAGAAATTACAATTCTATGGTTAAATGGAACAGAATATGAGTGGTTTAAGTCATATCTACAGAACAGGAAGCAAAAAGTCTCTTTATATGCTTCAAGTGATTCAAAGGAGTTTTGCCACTTCATCTAACTGAGGTGAAATTACATTAGGTCTTCCACAAGGTTCGATCATGGGTCCCCTCCTGTTCTTGATATATGTGAATGAACTCACTTCTTATGTGAAACAAGATGCTGAACTGACATTGTTTGCTGATGATACAAGCATAATTATTAATCCAATAAAAGAAAGTCCGATTGAAAATGATACAAATAAGGTCTTTGGAAAAGTAATTAATTGGTTTTCTACGAATTGGCTTGCTCTGAACTTTGAAAAAACACAGTGCATCCAATTGTCTGCTGCAAAACGTATAAGTCCTTCAATAAACATAACACATCAAAAGAAGTCAGTAGCCAGGTTAGAGCATACTAAGTTTTTGGGTGTACATATGGATGAGAATCTTAATTAGAAAAGTCATATTTTGGATCTCCTAAAGCGACTAGGTTCAGCAACTTTTGCAATCAGAATAATTCCCAATTTTGATGATGTAGACATTAGTAAGCTAATATACTTTGCATACTTCCACTCTCTGATGTCATACGGAATAATATTCTGGGGCAACTCAACACTTAGGCAAAAGGTATTCATTGCTCAAAAGAAAGTACAATAATGTGTGGGGTTCATAGTCGCACATCTTGTAGGCATCTGTTTAAAAGGTTAGGAATTCTTACAACTGCTTCACAGTGCATTTACTCAGTAATGAATTTTTTTCTCAGCAACATGGACCAGTTTAAAATCAACAGCGACATTCATGATCACAATACCAGAAAAAAGAAGGACCTACACTATCCTTTACTTAACCTATCTTTGGCTCAGAAAGGGGTAAAATATGCTGCTATAAAACTTTTTGATAAATTACCAGATGAAATAAAATGTCTGACAGACAGCAGTAATAGTTTCAAAAACAAATTGAAATCATATCTCCTTGACAACTCCATCTATACCATAGATGAATTCTTGAATATGAGTAAATAAATCTGGAGATATAATATATGCATTTTGTGTCATTTAAGGGAATGGGATAGATAACAGAAATATTTAGGTATAAGGCTATAATGAAAAAAAAAACTTGTTTCCTTTGTGCATTTGACACATTCCACATCATAACGGTTTTTCCATGTTATTGGTCAATGGAACATCTAACTAACGCTGTGATGTACTGTGGGTAGTAACTATCAGCATTTGTCCATCATTGTCAGAAAGGCTTGTGTCATGACCGAACCGCGCTAGTTCACATTGCTGAAAGGAAACTAAGAAAAATAAATAAATAAAATTTCTTCATTGATCATTTTATGGACTATAAAACTACAATATCTTCAGTGCTTATCTAAATTTGTCACTGACAACAAGAGGTCATAACTAAATATATGGGGGCATGCTGAAAAGTAATGCCTCTGAATTTTTTATTCTGTACTCAATATCGGCTGAGATATTACATGTCATGCATATTAGTCAGTCAGATGCAAGTTGCAACACTCTGGCAGTAAAGAACTCTGATTTATAGCATGTAGCATGGCAGTGTGTAATGTTAACTGTGTCAGTGCCTGAAAAACAGTTTGCTGTAATTGAGTTTCTAACTGCAGAAAATCTCCCTCCAATTGAAGAATGGAAGAAGTATACAGCAATGATTGTATTGACATCAGAATTGTACAGTGTTAGGTTGTTCATGCTTGTATTGGAGGAAATGGTGGCGCTAACCTTAGTGTGTGTGACAAAGCTTGGAGTGGATGGTTGACAAAACTCATCAGAATTGGGTTGATGAAATCATCAAAGAAAATTAATCAATAACACAGACACAGCCCTCAGGCAAGTGTGGCATATCATAAGAGAATGTACAGGCTATCATTGCAGAACAGAGGTACAGAAAATGTGCATGGTTGGTGCCTCGATTGCTCACTCCTGACATTGAATGGAGGAGACTGGATATCTGTCAACAATTTCTGTTGCATTTTGAGCATGATGGCGGTGGGTTCCTTAACAACAATGTGACACATGATGGAAACTGGTTACACCATTCTGACCCCAAAAACAAGAGATCACCAGTGGAGTTCTGCCAGCAAGGATCACCAATGTCAAAAAAGTTCAAGACTATGCCATCAACAGGTGAAGTCATGCTCACAATGTTCTGGGATGTTTAAGGTATGGCGTAATTGGAATTCATGCCTAAAGGAAATTCTAAGCTTTGCAAGGTACCGCAAAACCCTCAGAAAACTGACAACGTAGTGGCTACACAGGTAGTGGGAGCTCTGTGGAGGGAACCGGGTGGGTTGTTAGGTTACAGAATCTTGGGAAATTACAGAAAATAACAGTCTAAAAGAGAGCAGGGAAAACACAGGATGAGGGTAGACATAGCAGCAATCAGTACTTTAGTTGTAAATTGTTGGGAAAGAATAAGAGCTCCAAGTGCTAATAGAAAGCACTAAAACTCAAATCGTTACTGGCACTGAAGGCTGGTAAAAGCCAGAGATAAATTCAATAGAAATTTTTACAAAGGGTCTAATGGTGTTCAGAAAGGGCAGATTTAATACATTTGGTGGTGGAATATTTGTTGCTGTTAGAAGTATTTTACCTTGTTGTGAAATTGAAGTATATAGTTCCAGTTAGTTAGTGTAGATATTTATACTTGACAACTGGAATAAACTGAATAACATTTCAAATAGGTACACCACTCATGCAATTATAATTGCTGGTGCTTTAATCTGCCCTCTATATGTTTGCAAAAATAGGTGTTTGAAGTTGGTGGTAGGAATAAAATGTCCTTCCAAACCGTACTGAATGCTTTCTCCAGAAATTATTTTGAACAGTTAATTCGGGAGCTCATGAGCAGTGTAAATGGATGTAAAAACATACTTGTCCTCTTAGTAACAATAATACTGACCAAATAGGGAGTATCATGATAGATAATGGGATTAATGACAACAAGTTGTAGCCATATGGAATACCATAATGCTCAAATCTACCAAAAATAAACACAGAATATATCTATTTAAAAAAAGCAGATACAAATTCACCTGATGCCTTCCTAGGAGACAGTTTCCACTCTTTTCAAATTCTCTATGTAAGTGAAGACCAGATGTGACTTAAATTCAAGGAGACAGTATCGGCAGCAGTTGAGAGATTTGTATCAAGTAAATTAATACAAGTTTTTCTGATCCCCGTGGAACATGGACTTCAGTGTGAGCTACTTTTAATAGTTTCTACAACAATCTCTGTCTCAAAATATGGCAGAAAATCGAAATATGGTCTGGTCATTTGCAAAGTACACCAGCAGCAAGACACAATCAACATCTTCACTGCATGACAGCAATGGTAATGTTACCAATGACAATGTCACTAAAACCGTATTACTAAATACAGTTTCTGAAGTAAATATTCGAGAATCTGAATCAAGTACAGGCGTCAACACCAGCAATTTAAAAGCAGAGAACCTTGGTGTAGCGAAGCAGCTTGAATCCTGTAATAAAGGCAAGGCCCCTTACAGTATACCAGTTAGGTTCCTTTCAGAGTATGCTGATACAGTCGTTCCATACTTAGAAATCTTATACAACTGCTTGCTCGACAAAATTTCTGTACTTAAGAGTGGAAAGTTTCACAGGTCACACCCTGTACTCAAGGGATAAATATGAGTATCTGCTGAATTACAGACTCATTTCACTAACGTCAGTTTGCAGTAGGATTTTGGAACATATACTGTGTTTGAGCTTTATGGATTACCTCGAAGAAAATGATTTATGACAAATAAAACACTCATTTAGAAAATATAATTCTTGTGAAATGCAGTTAGCTTCTTATTCACACGGAGTAATGAGTGCTATTAACAGGGGATCTCAAATTGTTTCCATATTTATAGATTTCAAGAAGTAATTTCTAATTAAATTACATGTCTATGGTGTATTGTCTCCATTGTGTGACTAGATTTGTGATTTCCTGTCAGAAAGATCACAGATGCTGTCATTTATCATCTTGAAAAGTCATCAGATGATCAAAACCAGTTGCAAAATGATTTAAATAAGATAACTGTGCAGTGTAAAAAGTGGCAGTTGACTCAAAATAATTAAAATTGTGAAGTCATCCACATGAATCTAAAGGTTGTGAATTAAGCTAAATACTTAGTGATTGCAGTTATGAACAAGTTAAATTTGAACACTCATGTAAATAATTTACACTGTGTAATTAAAAAAACAGTCTCTAACCATAATGGATAATATGGGGAGAGCAGAAAAAGGCTGTGTTTTATTGGTGGAACACTTAGAAGATGCAGCAGCGAGCCTTTAGTGGCCAACCCGAGCTGGCTGGTGATTCACAATGCACACATGGTGACACTACACTTGGCGCACTCAAATTCAGGTGCATTAGTAGTGTGATACAGCACACCTCTCCATCATGCAAAGAGGGTGCCTAGTAGATGGAGGAGACGCTAGCGGTCCGACGAGAGACACGTCCATCAGAACTGGGACGGCGCCAGCCAGTCGTGATGGCATTGTCATCAGCAGACAGGTCCCAGTGTGAAGGAGACAGGGCTGGACCAACTGATGACAATGCCTGAGAAGATGATGATGATGGTGAGGGTGGCTGGTGGAAGCAGCCCGATTGGAACAGCAGGCTGTGGCAATGGAACCAAGGCTGGAGATGGACCTGTGCTCAGCACAGGGATGCTGGAACCCCAGGGCGCCGCATGTGGGGGAGGTAGCCAATGGTGGTGGTGGATGGTGGTGCTTCCACAGCAGACAATAACGGGTTTTTGAGGCGGAGGGTGGCAGGGTGATCTGCAGCGCTGGGGGCCACACCCGCATACTGGTTGCTTCTGGTGAGGAGAAGGGCCAAAACTGATCAAAAGTGGCATGCCACCAGCACACTGGCCTTGCAGAAGCTACAAAGACAGCATCCCTGGTGGTGGGCAACGGTGGCTGGTATTCACTTGGGCCAGCAGCCAAATCCTCACACCCACACTGGTGATCCTGGCATGAAGCGACCAGATGAACCAGATCATGGCAGGTGTGGCACAGGCCACAAAAGTTGGAGGAGCATGCATGGCTGCTGGCCGTGAAGCAACTCAGTCGGACTCCACTACCCATAGGCATGAAGTAAGAGGTGCTCAGAAAACGGAGAAGGGCATCGTCTGGCAAAGAATCCACAGCAAACTTTTTCATTTGGGACTTGAATGTATACACCAGCTGTTCCATCTCGACATTTGATTGAGGGTGGAATGACAGGACGCTAGCATGACAAATACTGTGACAGGAATGAAACAATTGAAATGTGTTAGAAATGAACTGGGGCCAATTATCAGAAACTAAGGTACAGGGCAAACCCTCAGTAGAAAAAAACCCAAAAATGTATGAATTTTGACCTCAGCCCAAGTTGACACACAGAAGAGAATGGAAGGAAACCAGGAAAATGCATCCACAGCCAAGAGCCAATAGGAATTCAAGAAGGGACTTGCAAAGTCTACATGAATGCGTTCCCATATCTGACGTGGAGGAGGCCACGGGGACAGAGATGCCTTGGGAGCTGCCAGTTGTTGGGCACTCTGCTCACAAGCTAGGACAAAATGGATAATTTCACCATCAATTCCTGGCCAAAAAGCATGTCTCCTAGCTAACAGTTTAGTGTGCAAAACTCCTCAATGGCCCTGTTGGAGAAGGCGCAGAACCTCGTGCCGCAGTGCAGTGAGAATGACTAGTCTGGAAGAGGGGTCTTCCATGGACAACAGCAAAACACCATCAGAAACAGTAAGGTGATAGCTTAAGGAAAAATAGTTGTCCAGGGAATCTGAAACCTGACATAGTGGTTTTTTAGGCGGGCCCTGTTGAATAAACTAAACCACCTGCTGGAGAAACGGGTCAGTGACAATAGCAGCTGCTATGCTTAAGCTCATAATTGGGAAAGCCTTAACCACAGCCTGCATTCCAGTATCAAGATGGAAGCAAAGCAATTCTTCACAATCAAAATTAGAATCCAGACTGATAGGAGGGTGGGACAAGGCATCTGCATTGGCATGTTTAGACATAGGTTAAAATGGATTTTGTAAATATAGCAAAACAAGAACAGTGCCCAGTGTTGTAGGTGGTGTGCTGACTTGTCAGGCAAGGAAGTGTGAGGGTTAAACAAGGAAACCAAGTGTTTATGGTCCGTAATAAGAAGAAATTTGGAGCCATACAAAAAGCATGAAATTTTTGGAGAGCATATACTGAGGCAAGAACCTTTTTTTTTTTTTTTTCCACCTGAGATTAATGTTGGGTGGAGTGAGTGATTTAGAGCTAAAAGCAACAGGTCATTCAGAGCTGTCAGCAAATTTGTGCTCTAGGACTGCACTGAGGCTGTACTGTGAGGTGTCAGTTGCCGTAACTATGTGCTGGTCCAGAGATAATGTAGCTAACCAAGGGGCCAAGAGTAGTTTGGATTTCAGCACGTGTAAAGCACATTCACAATCCAGGCACCAGCAAAACGGTACTTTCTTGCAAGAGGTGGGGTAATGTGTCTGTCCCCTATCAGGAATTTACAGTAGTATGCTATCTTCCCTAGGAAGGCCTGAAGCTCCTTCATAGATCAGGAGTGCGGCATAGATATAACAGTGGAGATGTGTTGTGGCAGAGGATGAATCTCGTTCTGCAAAACCTCGGACACAAACATTAACAATGGAAGGTTGAAAAAAACTTAGATTTCCTGAGGTTACACCATAAGCCTGTGGACTGTAAGACAGAAAAGAAAGTACGTAAATTTTTCAAGTGACCGGCTGTGGAGAAGCCCGTGACAACTATATCATACAGATAACTAATGCAACCTGGGACAGGCAGAGTCAGTTGTTCTAAAACTCATTGGAAAATAGCAGGAACACTAGCCACATCAAAAGGAAGGCGCAAATATTGATAGAAACAAAAAGTTTCTGGTCGTATGTGAAGTATGTTAGCAGCAAGAAACAATCAATGCCTTCTCTGCACGATAGCAATGGAGATACTATCACAGACAGTGCTGCCAAAGCAGAGTTACTTAACACAGCCTTCCAAAATGCCTTCACAAAAGAAGATGAAGTAAATATTCCAGAATTCGAATTGAGAACAGCTGCCAACATGAGTAACGTAGTAGTAAATATCCTCGGAGTAGTGAAGCAACTTAAATCACTTAATAAAAGCAAGTCTTCTGGTCCAGACTGTATACCAATTAGGTTCCTTTCGAAATATGCTGATGCATTAGCTCCATACTTAACAATCATATACAAATGTTCACTTGATGAAATATCCAAACCCAAAGATTGGAAAGTTGCACAGGTCACACCAATGTTCAAGAAAGGTAGTAGGGGTAATTCACTAAATTACAGGCCCATATTGTTAGTGTCAATATGCAGCAGGATTTTAGAACATATATTGCATTTGAACACAATGAATTGCCTAGAAGAAAATGATCTATTGACACACAGTCAACATGGGTTTAGAAAACATCATTCTTGTGAAACACAACTAGCTCTTTATTCACATGAAGTGCTGAGTGCTATTAACAAGGGATTTCAGATCAATTCCGTATTTATGGATTTCCAGAAGGCTTATGACACTGTACCATGCAAGCAGCTCGTAGTGAAATTGTGTGCTTATGGAATATCGTCTCAGTTATGTGACTGGATTTGTGATTTCATGTCAGAGAGATCACAGTTCGTAGTAACTGACAGAAAGTCATCAAGTAAAACAGAAGTGATTTCTGGTGTTCCCCAAGGTAGTGTTATAGGCCCTTCGCTGTTCCTTATCCATATAAATGATTTGGGAGACAATCTGAGCTGCCGTCTTCGGTTATTTGCAAATGACGTTGTCGTTTATCGACTAATAAATTCATCAGAAGATCAAAACAAACTGCAATACGATTTAGAAGAAATATCAGAATGGTGCGAAAAGTGGCAGTTGACCCTAAATAATGAAAAGTGTGAGGTCATCCACATGAGTTCTAAAAGGAACTCATTAAACTTTGGTTACATGAAAAATCAGTCTAATCTAAAAGCCGTAAATTCAACTAAATACCTAGGTATTACAATCATGAACAACTTAAATTGGAAGAAACACATAGAAAATGTTGTGGGGAAGGCTAACCAAAGACTGTGTTTTATTGGCAGGACATTTAGAAAATGTAACAGACCTACTAAGGAGACTGCCTACACTATGCTTGTCCGTCCTCTTTTAGAATACTGCGGCGTGGTGTGGGATCCTTACCAGATAGGACTAACGGAGTACATCGAAAAAGTTCGAAGAAAGATAGCACATTTTGTATTATCGTGAAATATGGGAGAGAGTGTCACAGAAATGATACAGGATTTGGGATGGATATCATTAAAAGAAAGGCGTTTTTCGTTGTGACAGAATCTTCTCACGAAGTTCCAGTCACCAACTCTCTCCTGTGAATGTGAAAATATTTTGTTGACACCGACTTACATAGGGAGAAACGATCACCAGGATAAAATAAGGGAAATCAGAGCTTGTACTGAAAGATATAGGTGTTCATTCTTACTGCTCACTATACGAGATTGGAATAATAGAGAATTGTCAAGGTGGTTTGATAAATCCTCTGCCAGGCACTTAAATGTGATTTGCAGAGTATCCATGTAGATGTAGATGTAGAAGGAATATTCAAAACCAGAACTAGCTGAGACTCTTCATCCACAGGAACCTGCAGATACACGTGATACAAATCAGTTTTAGGAAAGTACTGGCCATCCGATATTTTTGCCAACAGTTCCTCCAAGTGTGGGAGGGGATACATATCCAAGATTGAGTGCTTCCTTGACAGCTTTTGAACTACAACCAGCAGGGACGACAATTCACTAGCCTTAACAGGTTGCACCACCCCTATAGATTGAAGTTTGTCCACTGACTTGTAAGAGGCATATGCCATAAATTGTTCCAACAGCACAATATTGTGTTTGTCATAACTGACCAGCTTGTGCTTGACTGTATGTCCAGGCACATCAGTACATGGGAATGAAAATTTGTTAATATTTATTTTAGTGTTATTATTTATTAGTGTAAAAATCATTGTAACTGTATTGTAAATTTTTGATATGTATCCTGGACACAAACCAAATATATTACAAATGTGCATCACAAGATGAATAAACCTCAGTTCCACAATGCATTTTTTACTTCAAAGCCTCAAAGCCAAGGTTTCTAATCAAACCATTCAGAATTAAAGCCACGAATACATTTCTTCTTGTTTCCTATGCCTGGCTGAGATGTTAGAATCTCAGGTGTTTAACGTAATCTTTTCTTAACTTCATTGAGGAGAGACAATTGTTAAAACTTCAGCTGTTGAAGTTCACTTACAGTCACAGAACTCATTTCTTGAGGATACAAAGCCATAGTTAAAGTTTACTGTAAAATAAAAGAACTGAAAAAAAAATGAATCAAATGGAATAACTGAAAGCATTATAATAATCTAATTTCACACTGTATATAATTCAAGAAAATGGTACAAGATTAAACATGACACACACAGAGTAAAAAGAAAAAAAGGAAAAAACTACCTTCCACCAGTGCGCTAGGGGTGGCAGATTTGGCAGTGCAGAAACAACTGTGCTCGCCATCCTTGCTGCCTCATGCGCAACTTCACATGTGTGCAACAGCTAAACACTATCTATAAAGATTTTTGTATATGTTTTCCTAAACTAAGGGATGGCTACTGACATTAAGCATGAGGATTATATATTCTACAAAGAAAAATTAAATAAAGTAAAAAGGAGTCATCCCATTAAATGTTATCAATGACATCAAGTGGAAATAGGAGTGCTGTTGTTACACATTCGGTTCTAGGCGCTCCAGTCCGGAGCCGCGCTGCTGCTACGGTCGCAGGTTCAAATCCTGCCTCGGGCATGGGTGTGGGTGATGTCCTTAGGTTAGTTAGGTTTAAGTAGTTCTAAGTTCTAGGGGACTGATGACCACAGCAGTTGAGTCCCATAGTGCTCAGAGCCATTTGAACCATTTTTTTTGTTACACATTGCTTTTACATGGTCTACCACTGCTTCTGAGTAAGCCTTGCATGTATCTCATGCATCCCTTACAGCTGAAGTGACGGCCAAAGATAGTGAGAAGATCTTGCCAGCAAGTGTTACGAAACTCTGGTTCTATTGGGCATCAATCAGTGCTATTGTAATAAAAAGAAAAAGAAATCTAACAGCAACTGTAATGAAACTGTCAGCAGCTGTCTCCTATTACATACATGTTGATATATGTCTATGGCCTATGTAATTTGTAGTGCTTACCCCCCCCCCCTCCCCCTCCTGCAGTGCAGGGAGGGATGTCTGCAAGGCAGGATGGTGTGAGTGGGTGGTGGAGGTGAGGTAGGAACCCAGGAGGCTTCACAGACAGGCAGCTGCAAAGGTAACAAGTTCCTTATTGCAGTTTATGCACGGTTTACTACATCAGGTCATTGGCCAGCTGGCCACATGATTCTGTTGGGCTGGCTGCTCACATGCTCCAGAAGGCTAATGCAGAGTTTCCACCGTGCACCAGTGGCCCTGTTATGTAAGCCAGTAGTGAGGTTTCAAGCCAGTGGCATGTGCACTCGATGATGCCCTGTCTGCTGTGACCCCAGGTGGCACCTCGGCTGCTTCACAGTGGGAAGAAGCCCACCTAGATGGGGGGGAAGCCCACCTTGACGAGACACTCATCCTGTGATGAAGGAAGGTGTCTGGTGTGCCTGAGGAGTGTCCTGCTGTCTCCTGGCCAGGAGTTGGACGTACTGGTAGAGTAGACCTGGGATGGCCTGCTGTGCCATGGCACTAAGTCCTGGCAGTACTTAGCATGTACAGCTATTGCCCTGCCATGGCAGGGCTTCTAATGGCAATTCTGTGTGGTGACCTTATCCAGAACCAAACCATCATCCTGGTAGAGCTGTGAGACTGAGAATGATGGTGCTACAAAACATCCAGTACTTGTAATCAGTATTACACAACATGTCTGTACAAAATGCATAGGTAATTAATAACCAAAACAACTGACAGGTTGCCCACATGGACTGCATGCCACATCCAGTCTTACTTACTGCCGTTTATTGCTGCTTTGTTTATGAGTCTACTTATTATATTTGTTTTGCGGTTCTGGCAGCTTCAACCTTCATGGCTAGTCCCATTGCCTCCATTTATCTTAACCCTAAATTTACACTACTCTCTCTTATACTCGAGGAATGCGGTCTACTGGAATCTGGACTGTCAGTGCCTTAAGCTGATGTTGGCGGTCCACCTCAGAAGAATAATAGCTACACACAACAGAGTTAGAGCCATTGTGGCACTTGGGAATGAAGCACTCAAAATCAGTGCCACACATCATTGTCCTTCTCTGAATTGCTCTACATGCTGCACTAAGTGCTCGGCTGAAATGTGCCCTTTCTGCATGGCAATGGATTGCTCTAGGGAATAGGTTAGGTTAGGCTCTAAAGTTTAATCTAGAAATGTTATATTTGGACTGGCAATAATTCCATGTAAACCTTTCACCAATACTACCATGGTTGTGATACATTCAGTTGTGTGATTCCCGTAATCATGGCCAGTAGATGGAAGGTTGGCCTTGTTTTGTCAAATGTAATGACATTGATGAATAAACCACTTCCCTTAATTTCAGTCCACCTGGCTACCGTGAGCTTCCACTGTTCATAACAATTTGTAACTAATACCATGTCATAAGTGGAGAACATCAAGTGAAAACCTGCTTGCTGGAAAAGCAGTCTAGTTTCCAGGATATCCCTTAGAAATCTAGTCCCTTCTGTCTGGCTAAGAACAATTGTCCCATGCATGTGCTTGGGCTGGTTTGTGTTACCCAGATAAGACACACCATCACCTTCCCACTTCAACAATGTTGTAACTCCTCCTGCTTCATTATTGCATGCCTGCTATCATCTTTCAAAATTAGTGATACCCCACAGATGCTGACCTGCATGAACTTACTAAGAACTGGAAGCAGTTAATACCATAAATTATCTGGGAGTACGCATTAGGAGTGATTTAAAATGGAATGATCATATAATGTTGATCGTCGGTAAAGCAGATGCCAGACTGAGATTCATTGGAAGAATCCTAAGGAAATGCAATCCGAAAACAAAGGAAGTAGGTTACAGTACGCTTGTTCGCCCACTGCTTGAATACTGCTCAGCAGTGTGGGATCCGTACCAGATAGGGTTGATAGAAGATATAGAGAAGATCCAACGGAGAGCAGCGCGCTTCGTTACAGGATCATTTAGTAATCGCGAAAGCGTTACGGAGATGATAGATAAACTCCAGTGGAAGACTCTGCAGGAGAGACGCTCAGTAGCTCGGTACGGGCTTTTGTCAAAGTTTCGAGAACATACCTTCACCGAAGAGTCAAGCAGTATATTGCTCCCTCCTACGTATATCTCGCGAAGAGACCATGAGGATAAAATCAGATAGATTAGAGCCCACACAGAGGCATACCGACAATCCTTCTTTCCACAAACAATACGAGACTGGAATAGAAGGGAGAACCGATAGAGGTACTCAAGGTACCCTCCGCCACACACCGTCAGGTGGCTTGCGGAGTATGGATGTAGATGTAGATGTAGAACTATCCACTTCATTGGTTACATGTGTCTGTCATAACACTTAATCTGTGCAAGTCTTCCGGTTACTGGGAATTGAATTAGAATAAACATTTGACAACCTCCATTGATGCTGTTAAGTAGTAGAAGGGCAGGTTCTCCATTGATGCTGTTAAGTAGTAGAAGGGCAGGTTTTGTCTATGGTTCCATAATTATTTGTTATTCAGGTGGCAGCTCTCTCTATGCTTTCTGTAATCCCAACAATTACTGTTCAGGCAACAGAAGATTAGCAATCAATTGCAGATGTGATATATTGCTCCTTGCAAGTGTGACACTACCCCTCGTGCATGTCATATGCTATCTGCTAATGCTTGCAAACCTCATCAATACAGTTCCCATGTCCAATATTTCTACCTATGCTTGTAGCACTCCCAAATTCTAATTCATTGTGTTCTCTGATGTTCTAGCAAAGTCTATTAGTCTATTCCATCAGTTTTTGTAACAATCGTGTTTTGTTAAGCACTTTTCTCTCCTAATTCTCTATCGTTGTTGTATGCCACTCTTCTGCTGACTTACTTACTTCTGCCAATTTTTTTACTGCTTCTACACTTTCGTTTAATTCTCTGATATCGCCCTCATCTGCCATTCCAAATAGTGTTCTCAAAATTTTGCCCACAGCATCCAGCATCCTCTCTTCCACCACATATGTCGCACAACGTCCACTCCCTGTCCCTCTTTTCTTTCATAGTTGCCTGTAGAATCTCACTTTATCACATTCCCTTGACACTTCATTGAACAACCCATTGCTCTTGGCACTTTGCTGAAGTCTGCCGAATACTTCTTGCAACCTTCTCACCTCATTCCACATTTCCCGTTTGTTAAAAACCAACTTTTGCACCCACTGATTGCTGATAACTATCACATTCTCTTGCCTTGAGAACAGCACTCCTCCTTCCAGGTGCAGGTTCTGCAATGATCCAGATGATGAAACACAGTACTGCTATGACTCACATTCCATCCATTGTTGCCCTTGACATATCGCAACCTGAGGACAGAGACTAATATCATCCTTTCCCTCCTCTCGGGAGGCTGCCTCCGCTGTCAAGCCCAATCACATACAACAAAATAACAGAAAGAAAATCTTTACACTAACATAATTTATTCACTACAATCCTACACATAATCAAATAAATATTAAGAAAGAAACCTTGGAAACACCTGTCATCTTCTTGTCTCTCCCTCTGATTGCTTCTCTTTGCATTTTTCTCTTGCTCTGCCCTCAAAACTGCCAAAACTGACTGCTGACTACCTCAAAAAGGTCTTAAACATCCAACATACACTATTGTCGTTCTTGTTGGCAACTGAAACTTCACATTGACTGATGAAGTAGTCTCCACTACCTGATAGGCTCCATGACATCCTGGGATGAGTGTCACCTATTGCCCTGCTTTATACTGCAGTAAACTTCTTGTACATTTCACTGATTCCTCTTTCTTCTATTACACTTTCATATTCACCTTCTGTACTTTTTTCTATACTTCTTGTTCATTTTTTGCAAACTTGTGGAGAGACTCTCTGTCTTTACATTTATTTGTCTTTTCAAATTAAGCGGTGACAGCATTTTCCGAGCATACACCTCCTCATATGGAGACAAACCAGTATTCATGTGTACTTTTGAATTTTACATTGGCAGGACATACCTAAGATGCATGTCCCAATTGCTGTAATGTGCATTCACATAGTAACTCAACATTTTCTCAGTGGTCCTGTTTACATGCTCCATTCTACCTTTGGCCAGTGGTTGCAGAGGACTGATTCTTAACTTCTTGTGTGCAACAACCGACACAGCTCCTTCCATAAGTCTGGCATGTAATTTGTACTATGGTCTATAATTATCACACCTGGCACTCAAAACTTCAACATCCTGTAGTTAACTCTTGCTTCTGCAACTGCCATTGCCTGCTGGCTCAGTGTAGCAACTATCTCTACATGAGGGAGACCAAGAGATGAATACACTAAGCAGATGCAGATGGCTGTAGGTTGCAGTAGGTACTGGGAGATGAAGAAGCTTGCACAGGATAGAGCAGTATGGAGAGCTGCATCAAACCAGTCTCAGGACTGAAGACCACCACAACAACAACAACAACAACAATTCGTAATACATCTTCAGATGGACATAGGCTATATATTCTGTGATATAAATAATATATAAATCTATATCTAATACATAAAGTGGAAACATTATTAGCAAAAATCTTGAAATGTTCCTGACCAAATTCCCTTCAATTTTTACACAGTATTCTAACAATACGTATTCCAATATTCTATGGAAAGTATTAGAGTATAGTGAAAAATTTGGAGTAAATCAGCCAAGTACTTATTGAGATTTTTGTTAAGAATATTAATCAATGAATTGTCTTTGCACAATAATTATAGATAGATATAAATATTTATAGATTATATCTAAAACAAAGATGATGTGACTTACCAAACGAAAGTGCTGGCAGGTCGATGGACACACAAACAAACACAAACATACACACAAAATTCAAGCTTTCACAACCAACGGTTGCTTCGTCAGGAAAGAGGGAAGGAGAGGGAAAGACGAAAGGATGTGGGTTTTAAGGGAGAGGGTAAGGAGTCACTCAAATCCCGGGAGCGGAAAGACTTACCTTAGGGGAAAAAAAGGACAGATATACACTCGTGCACACACACACACACACACACACACACACACACACACACACACACACACACATCCATCTGCACATACACAGACACAAGCAGACATTTGTAAAGGAATGTTTCCCTCTATTATATTTATAGATTATACGTATTGACCCCCCCCCATTAACCATGGACCTTGCCATTGGTGGGGAGGCTTGCGAGCCTCAGCGATACAGGTGGCCGTACTGTAGGTGCAACCACAACGGAGGGGGAACTGTTGACAGGCCAGACAAATGTGTGGTTCCTGACGAGGGGTAGCAGCCTTTTCAGTAGTTGCAGGGGCAACAGTCTGGATGATTGACTGATATGGCCTTGTAACACTAACCAAAACGGCCTTGCTGTGCTGGTACTGCGAATGGCTGAAAGCAAGGGGAAACTACAGCTGTAATTTTTCCCGAGGGCATGCAGCTTTACTGTATGGTTAAATAATGGTGGCAGCCTCTTGGGTAAAATATTCCGGAGGTAAAATAGTCCCCATTTGGATCTCCAGGCGGGGACTACTCAAGAGGACGTCATTATCAGGAAAAAGAAAACTGGCGTTCTACAGATCGGAGTGTGGAATGTCAGATCCCTTAATCGGGCAGGTAGGTTAGAAAATTTAAAAAGGGAAATGGATAGGTTAAAGATAGATATAGTGGGAATTAGTGAAGTTCGGTGGCAGGAGGAACAAGACCTTTGGTCAGGTGAATACAGGGTTATAAATACAAAATCAAATAGGGTTAATGAAGGAGTAGGTTTAATAATGAATAAAAAAATAGTGGTATGGGTAATCTACTACAAACAGCATAGTGAACGCATTATTGTGGCCAAGATAGACACGAAGCCCACGCCTACTACAGTAGTACAAGTTTATATGCCAACAAGCTCTGCAGATGATGAAGAAATTGATGAAATGTATGATGAGATAAAAGAAATTATTCAGGTAGTGAAGGGAGACGAAAATTTAATAGTCATGGGTGACTGGAATTCGAGAGTAGGAAAAGGGAGAGAAGGATACATACTAGGTGAATATGGATTGGGGGTAAGGAATGGAAGACGAAGCCGCCTGGTAGAGTTTTGCACAGAGCATAACTTAATCATAGCTAACACTTGGTTCAAGAATCGTGAAAGAAGGTTGTATTTGTGGAAGAATCCTGGAGATACTGACAAGTTTCAAATAGATTATATAATGGTAAGACATAGATTTAGGAACCAGGTTTTAAATTGTAAGACATTTCCAGGGGCAGATGTGGACGCTAACCACAATCTATTGGTTATGAACTGTAGATTAAAACTGAAGAAACTGCAAAAAGGTGGGAATTTAAGGAGGTGGGACCTGGATAAACTGACTAAACCAGAGGTTGTACAGAGTTCCAGGGAGAGCATAAGGGAACAATTGACAGGAATGGGGGAAAGAAATACAGTAGAAGAAGAATGGGTAGCTTTGAGGGATGAAGTAGTGAAGGCAGCAGAGGATCAAGTAGGTAAAAAGACGAGGGCTAGTAGAAATCCTTGGGTAACAGAAGAAATATTGAATTTAATTGATGAAAGGGGAAAATACAAAAATGCAGTAAATGAAGCAGGCAAAAAGGAATAAAAACGTCTCAAAAATGAGATCGACAGGAAGTGCAAAATGGCTAAGCAGGCATGGCTAGAGGACAAATGTAAGGATGTAGTGGCTTATCTCACTAGGGGTGAGGGAAAATTAAAGAGACCTTTGGAGATAAGAGAACCACATGTATGAATATAAAGAGCTCAGATGGAAACCCAGTTCTAAGCAAAGAAAGGAAAGCAGAAAGGTGGAAGGAGTATATAGAGGGTCTATACAAGGACAATGTACTTGAGAACAATATTATGGAAATGGAAGAGGAGGTAGATGAAGATGAAATGGGAGATACAATACTGCATGAAGAGTTTGACAGAGCACTGAAAGACCTGAGTCGAAACAAGGCCCCGGGAGTAGACAACATCCCCCCCCCTCTCCCCCCTTGGAGTAGACAACATTCCATTAGAACTACTGACGGCCTTGGGAGAGCAGTCCTGACAAAACTCTACCATCTGGTGAGCAAGATGTATGAGACAGGCGAAATACCCTCAGACTTCAAGAAAAATATAATAATTCAAATCCCAAAGAAAGCTGGTGTTGGCAGATGTGAAAATTACCGAACTATCAGTTTAATAAGTCACAGCTGCAAAATACTAACATGAATTCTTTACAGACGAATGGAAAAACTGGTAGAAGCCGACCTCGGGGAAGATCAATTTGGATTCCGTAGAAATATTGGAACATGTGAGGAAATACTGACCTTTCAACTTATCTTAGAAGAAAGATTAAGGAAAGGCAAACCTACATTTCTAGCATTTGTAGACTTAGAGAAAGCTTTTGACAATGCTGACTGGAATACTCTCTTTCAAATTCTAAAGGTGGCAGGAGTAAATGACAGGGAGCAAAAAGTTATTTACAATTTGTTCAGAAACCTGATGGCACTTAATAAGAGTCGAGGGACATGAAAGGGAAGCAGTGGTTGGGAAGGGAGTGAGACAGGGTTGTAGCCTCTCCCCAATGTTATTCAATCTGTGTATTGAGCAAGCAGTAAAGGAAACAAAAGAAAAATTTGTAGTAGGTATTAAAATCCATGGAGAAGAAATAAAAACTTTGAGATTCGCCGATGACATTGTAATTCTGTCAGTGACAGAAAAGGACTTGGAAGAGCAGTTGAACGGAATGGACAGTGTCTTGAAAGCAGGATATAAAATGAACATCAACAAAAGCAAAATGAGAATAATGGAATGTAGTCGAATTAAGTCGGGTGATCCTGAGGAAATTAGATTAGGAAATGAGATACTTAAAGTAGTAAAGGAGTTTTACTATTTGGGGAGCAAAATAACTGATGATGGTCAAAGTAGAGAAGATATAAAATGTAGACTGGCAATGGCAAGGAAAGTATTTCTGAAGAAGAGAAATTTGTTATCATTTAGTATAGACGTAAGTGTCAGGAAGTCGTTTCTGAAAGTATTTGTATGGAGTGTAGCCATGTATGGAAGTGAAACATGGACGATAAATAATTTGGACAAGAAGAAAATAGAAGCTTTCGAAACGTGGTGGTACAGAAGAATGCTGAAGATTAGATGGGTAGATCACATAACTAATGATGAAGTATTGAATAGAATTGAGGAGAAGAGGAGTTTGTGGCACACCTTGACAAAAAGAAGGGACCAGTTAGTAGGACATGTTCTGAGGCATCAAGGGATCACAAATTTAGGCATTTCGAGGGCAGCGTGGAGGGAAAAAATTGTTGAGGAGACCAAGAGATGAATACACTAAGTAGATTCAGAAGGGTGTAGGTTTCAGTAAGTACTGGGAGATGAAGAAGCTTGCACAGGATAGAGTAGCATGGAGAGCTGCATCAAACCAGTCTCAGGACTGTAGACCACAACAACAACAACAACAACAACAATATGTATTTAAAAGAAATATGTAGCCTTTGTCCATCCAAATGTTTATTAGAGTATTATGTGAAGTAAATTGGTCAAGAAATTTTTAAAATTTTTGTAACAAGATCTCCTCTCTGTCTGATTGTTTATGCTCATGTAAAAATTTGAGTAAATCAATCGAAAAGTTCTTGAAGTTTTCAACTACAACTTTATTAAAAAACATTTGTCTTTAGATAGTAGTATAAATTCATAAACCATGTATATTTAAAAAGATATGTAGCCTCTATATGTCCAAACATTTATTAGAGTATGATGTAAAAATATAAAATAAATCAATCAAGAACTTCCTAAAAACCTTTCTCCTTTATATATATATATATGTGTGTAGCTTATGTCCTTCCAAGTGTTTGGAGATTTTTCGTAACAACATTAAACAACTATTTTTATATATAGTATAGATATAGGTTTATATATATATATATATATATATACATTAAAAAAATGTGTAGTCTCTGTCTGTCCAAACATTTATTAGAATATTATGTAAACATCTGAATTAAATTGGTGGGGAACATTTCTGGTTTTTTGCTAACCACATTTTTCGTTTATGTAGTATATATTTATTAGCATATATATTAAAAATATGTTGCTTATTTTTGTCTGAATGTTTATCAGAGTATCATGCCAAAATTTTAAGTAAATTGGTCAAGAAATTTTGGAGAATTTTGCTAACAACATTTCTCTTTCATACACTGTATATATATTGATATACCATATATATTTTTTAAAAAGTAGCATATATCCATCTGTACCTATCAAGTAAAAATTTCAAGTAAATCAGTCACAAACTTTTCAGGATTTTTGGTAATGATGATCATATAGAAGTTTAGATTTTATATAGATGTTTGTATACTGTTGGTATTAAAAAAAATATATAGCCTATGCTTGTCCAATCGTTGAGTAGAGTATTGTGTAAGAATTTGAAGTAAGTCAGTCAAGAACTTTCTGAAAATTTTGTTCAAATCTTTCCCTTTTATATATATTAAAAAAATGTGTGGCCTTCATCTGCCTCGCCATTTATTAGAATATTGTGTAAATACTTAAAGTAAGTCATTCAGGAATTTGAGAGTTTTAGTAACAAAAACTACAACTTGGCTTCATACAGAAATATGTTTATTAGTGTATGGTGTAAAAATTTGAAGTAAATCAAAGTAAATTGGTCAAGAAATTTAAAAAAATTTTGGTAGCAACATAAAACTACATTGTGCCCTTATATATTAGTATAGATATATTAAAATAATATAGGAAACTACAGGTTGGAATATGAACAGTATTAGAAGAAGCATAGTTTGCTACTTGCCATAAAGATGACCTATTGAATTGCAGACAGGAACAACAAAAAGCCTGTTACGTAGTATAGCTTATGGCCAATGCCTTCTTCAGCAAAGAAAGCACACACACAGTCACACAAACAAGTAGACCTCACACTCACATGACCAGTACCACTCGCAACTTTGAGCAGAATGGCTCTGTCGCATGAAAAGCAATTTGGAGTGGGGCAGGGAAGAGGGATGGACGGCAGGGTACAGGTAGGGGAAGAGAAGAGGGCTGTCTAGTGAGGCGTACAAGGACTAGAGATGGAGTCTCTGTGAAATAACAGGTAGCAGGAAAGGAAAGAAGTGGAAAAGAAGAGGAGCAAGGAAGGGGAAAGGATGAGTGGATACATTGCCAGAGCGTGTCACGCAAAGAGGATGAGGGGATGTGAAAAGGGAGGTGATAGAATGAGGGTGCAGAAACTGTTGGGTGGAGGATGCAGGGACAGTAGGTCACCATAGGTTGAGGCCAGGATCATATCCATGTGTAAGACCCAGGTGCAAGACCTGCCCAGTCCACTCTCCCGGCACTTCTTATTCCAGTCCTGGCACAAGCTTATCTTACACAATCAAATGCCACCTGTTAAAGCAGCGATGTTGTATACGAGCTCTGCTGCAACCATTGCACAGCTTTTTATATTGGTGTGAGTACCAACGAGCTGTCCATCAGTATGAATGGCCACCTCCAAACTGCGGCCATGAGCAAAGAAGACCACCCCAACATGCAGCTGAATGTAATATGCTTGATTTCAGTGCCTGGTTTATGACCCAAGCCATGTGGATCCTCTCCTTCACATCAGTTTTTCTGAACTGTGCAGATGGGAGTTATCGTACAACACATTCTCTGCTCCCGAAATTAGTAGTAACCTACTGTCCCCAAACTCACCATCCAACAGTTTCCACCCTGATGTCTTATCACATTCTCCCTTTTCACATCCCTTCACACACTTTGTGTTCTGCCCTCTGCCAATGTACCCATCTGTCTTATTCCCCTGCCTGCTCCTCATTGTTTCACACCCCACCTCCCAATGCTGCACCTGGCAGTCTCTGGCCCTGCACGCTCTGTCAGAAAGCGTTCTTGTCTCCCCCCACCCATACCCCCCGCTATCCCTCCTCCTTCCCCGTCCCACTCCAGGTTGCTATTCATATGATATTTGCATTCCGGTGGGAGCTGTGGGTGACAATGGTCATGTGTGCATGAGGTGTGCTTTCTTATGTGAATGTGTGTTTGTTTTCTTAGCTAAAGGAAACTTTGGCTAAAAGCCATAATGTGTAATGGCCTTTTTATTGTACTTGTTAAAAAAATATAGCCTATGTCTGTCCGAATGTTCATCAGAGTTTCATATAAATATTTTAAGTACTCAGTCAAATACTTTTTGGGGTTTTGTTAACAATGTTAAACAATGAATTCTCTTTATTCAGTTGTATAGACGTATAGATACAGATTTTTGCGATGCAATACATGGGGCCATCTGTGTGTTTTATGATTGGTTTACAATGTGTTTGATTGATTAGTTTTCAACACTGTTCGTTCATACCCTGAGTTTCAGTTCCATCACCATCTGCCTCAATGGCTGAGTGGTCAGCACAGCCGAATACTATGTAAAGGAGCCCGGGTTAGATTCCCGGCTGGGCCGGAGATTTTCTCTGTTCAGGGACTGGGTGTTGTGTTGTGTTCATCATCATATCATCCCCATCGACATGCTAGTCGCTGATGTGGCATCACTTCAAAAAACTTGCACCAGGTGACCAGTATA
Organism: Schistocerca cancellata; assembly: GCF_023864275.1. Classification (NCBI taxonomy): domain Eukaryota; kingdom Metazoa; phylum Arthropoda; class Insecta; order Orthoptera; family Acrididae; genus Schistocerca; species Schistocerca cancellata. The sequence goes on from NC_064627.1 coordinate 433,542,982, forward strand.
CCTGACAGGAGGCCCTAGCCACACAACATTTCATTTCAGTTCCATCACTTGTTTTTGCCAATGTTAGAATCCATATACCATTGATTTTGGAGTGCTTCCCATTTTAGGTTGTGGTAGTTGTTATGTTATGTTCATACTGTCTTCCTGAATTAAACATGCGTGATGTTCCTTTACGTTGGCTAGGACGTATAGATGCATCAGTGTAAAAACTCCCTTAAGCAGAAAAAGGGAACATTGCAAATGAACAATATATGGATTCCACCATTGGCATAAACAACTGTGATGAATCTGAAATGCAGTGATGCAGTAACCAGTGCTAAAGCCAACTGATCAAACATAGCAGAAAACAGACAGTTAGGAAATCCATAACCAGCAAAACATGTTATGATCTAAATGATTAATGGAAAATCTCATATCAAGATGTGAAACAAATACTAACAAAGAGATAGAGGGGCTGGCCGGTACTTACCTCAGCTCAGTACAGCCGATAGATACACTTCATCCTCACCCATAATTACTTCACTTTTGAAGGTCAGACCTACAAACAAATCAGGGGAACGGCCATGGGAACCAGTATGGCTCTGTCCTATGCCAACCTCTTCGTGGGCCGCATGGAGGAGGCTTTCCTGAAGACCCAACAGCTGCTTCCCCTGGCCTGGTATAGGTTTATGGATGACATCTTTGTGGTCTGGACTCATGGTGAAGAAACACTCCTTAATTTCCTCCATAACCTCAACTCCTTTTCGAATCTGAATTTCACCTGGTCCTTCTCCAAAACCCAAGCCACCTTCCTGGATGTTGACCTTCATCTTGTTGAAGCTCACATCCACACCTCCGTCCATATCAAACCCACAAACATACAACAGTACCTTCACTTTGATAGCTGCCATCCATTCCACATCAAACGCTCCCTTCCCTACAGCCTAGGTATTCGTGGCAAACGTATCTGCTCCAGTGACGAATCCCTCAACAATTACACCAATAACCTGACCAGTGCTGTCCTCTCCCGCAACTATCCTGCAGACCTTGTCCACAAACAGATCTCCCGAGCAATACAGTCCTCCCCATCCAACAACAATGTTCCTACCCCCAGACCACACAGAAGCATCCCCCTTGTCACCCAATATTATCCTGGCCTCGAAAACATCAACAAATTACTACACCAGGGATATGACTTTCTCAAGTCAACCCCTGAAATGAGATCATCCCGTGACAAAATTCTCCCCACACCACCCAGAGTTGACTTTCGTTTCCCCCCTAACCTCCGTAACATCCTTGTTAAACCCTACAATATTCACAGACTACCTTCTCTACCCAGCGGTTCCTACCCTTGTAACCAACCCCGCTGCAAAACCTGCCCCATGCATCCCCCCACAACCACCTACTCCAGCCCCGCTACTGGTAAAACATACACAATTCAAGGCAGGGCCACGTGTGAAACTACACATGTCATTTATCAACTGACATGCCTGCACTGCACAGCCTTTTACATCGGTATGACAACAACTAAACTGGCTGAGCGCATGAACGGACACAGACGAACTGTCCGCCTAGGAGATTCCCAATACCCAGTACCGGAGCATGGCCTCCAGCATAATTCTAGGGACCTAGGAACCTGCTACACCGTATGTGCCATTTGGCTTCTCCCACCAAACACCAGTCCCTCTGAACTGCGGAGATGGGAACTTGCACTCCAACACATCCTTTCATCCTGCCATCCCCCTGGACTGAACCTACGTTAAACAACCTCACTCCCATTTACTCTTCAGTCTTCTCCTCTTTCCCTTTCCTCTTTAGCCATTCACGCATCTTTTCATCCTACATAGTTGTGTTTATCTTTATACTATATACCTCTTTACTTCTGTATTCATCCTCTTTGGTTTGAAGCTGGCACAGTACTTACAGTAGAATATCTTTGGCTTCCCTCTGCCAACCATGCTTCCATCCTTGCTACCCTCCCTGTTTTCCTTTCCCTATTGCTTCATAACGTGGGTTGTGAGTAACTGAATCTACTTTCCCTTCTTCCCTTTCTTTTCCCTCTCTCCTCCCTGATGAAGGAACATTTGTTCTGAAAGCTAGGAACGTAAATTTTCGGTTCTGTTTTTTGTGTATCTATCGGCTGTACTGAGCTGAGGTAAGTACTGGCCAGCCCCCCTATCTCTTTGTTAGTATTTGTAAAACATGTTATGATGCAGACATGTATATGTACACACAGAAGCAGCACAATAATTGCTTTAAAACCCTGGAAAAGGCTGGGAAACATCAAATAGAAGAAAAGTTAGTGGATAACGGCCAATTTGCTCGAGAATAAACCATTTGGTGGATTCCACAAATGATAGCTGCAGAAGCCTGAATAGTTTTATAAGTGTTAAACATAGTGAGCTGAATTATCTTTTTTATTTTGTACACTAACCAAATCTTTTGCATAACTATTTTCTCTGTATGTTGATAACTAATATACCAATAAAATTTTCTCAAGAAAGTTCCGAAAAGTTTCTGTTATCACTCCTTGCCTGTTTTAACCCACTACCATGGTATGTCAGTGATATAAAGACAGTATCATATTTCACACAATATTTATCTTTTGTTAGTGACTATTTAGGTAACATAAAATTGTCAGCCCTGTAAACTTATTATGTCAGTACAGCAGTGTGGCTGGTGATCGCATGCTAATGTACTACAGTACACTGTGAATATCTCACTAAAATTGTGCCATTTCTCTGCAAATGCAAGCTGGAAAGTGCACTAAAAGTACACCAGTACTCTTCAAATGCGTGCTGGTATGCATTTAAAACAGATGAAATCAGGTTTTGTTGCATTCTATTTGCATAATTAGAAACCAATGTCGAGTGCTAAAATGACAGTCAGTTGTGGTACCATCACCTCAGAAAAGGGACACAGTTGTTTATTTTTGACTGTGCATGCTCTGTTGTGATGTCATCCCTGCCAGCACTGATGGTACTATATTGGTTACAGCATCGGGTCAGTATTTGTCTTTGAGCTCTTGAGTGCAAAGTATTGTGCAAACATAGAGGATGAGGAGTTGCAGAGCAGCAATTGTCCCAAGAGTGCTGTGGCTGAGAGATTTGGAGTATAGATAGGTGATTAGTCAGCTCAGGTTCAAATCCCACAGCTATCAACATTTCTTTTTTTTTTTAAATTTCATTTTATTCCTGTCAGTGTTAGTTATAGAACTGAACCCTTTGACTGCTATGGAAATGCTCTCTACATTCCATGTGGAGAGCTGCTTTGTTGTCTCTGTACTGCTTGTATAATGCTACCTGTGCTGAGAGATGGCATTCTGGCTGCTGTGGTATACTTATCACCATATATTAAGAAAAAAAAATTAGTGAAAAATTTGATTTCTGCGTATCATACAATTTGATATCTTCACTTGATAAAGGACTGAATTTCTTTTTGTTATTCATCATAGTTACTGTGCTGCATAAAATTAAGTAATGCATAGCATGAAATTTTAAAGAATTTGTACAGATAAAAACGATTTGCATAAAGCTTACATGTGGTTGATTTTAGTCCCTATATTGCTGTGTATGAAATGTACATAAGATATTGAAACTTTATTTAAAATTGAGAGCAGAATCATATCTCATTTCGTTCTCGAGATATTGGTTTTTATATCCATCGGACCGTTGCTTGCGACACACCCATTTCTGTTCCTGAACATTGGGAATCATGTGGTCATAACAATCATCATATTTCATAAATGATTCAGTATATCAAAACGAGGTATTTTGCAAATGATGGCACACAAAGAGGCACATATATTTTAAGATGAAATTCGGAAGTTTTTTATTCGTTAATATATGGAAATAACTCGTGAGATGGTGGATGGAATGGGATGCATAAACACACCAATAATGCTGAAGATGTCTAAGTGTAAGTATGAGGGATTTTCAAGCATCAGTGCCTGTATCAATTCCGTAGTCTACTGGTTAAGTGTGTAGACTGGCAGTTTTTGACTCGGGTTCAATTGCCACTGCTGACATAATATTTTTTTCTTTTATTCATTCCAGTGTTAAACAACTAGTTATGAAATTTAAATATATTTAAGCAGTGCAATTTATATACATAAAATTAACAAAATCAGATTAGTTATGATTACACTGCTAAAATTTCGCACAAGTCACCACTTCAATGTAACTATAATAGTACTTTGTAATATATTTGAAAAATTTTTTGTCCTTGCAGGACTGGTGAGTGTTGCCCCTTTGTTGTTTACAGAAGTGGAAAGAAAAATGTGTTATTCAGATATTAAGTAACAATTGTGAAAAGAAAAGAAAGAAAACTGCTATGTAGTTTATTATGTGAAGAGTAGAAGATGAGCCCCCACTCCCTAAGTTGGAAATGTATCGACAGTTGAGTATCTTTTCCCCAGACTACTGGTCTTAAATACTTATGAAACAGAATCACAGGTTACCATATAATAACCTGGAAGTGAGCAATTTATCCACTATTGCTGGTTCTGGAAAAAAAGGAAAAAAAAAAAACTAAATCTTTTATGTATGTCTTACACTAACCTGCCTATGCTTGACACAGGTTGGATCCCCTAGAATCTGTCCATGTAAGGAATTAATTACTAAAAATGAAAAGGATTCCCCTTATCTTTAATTTGAGGAGAGATCTGACAATTAAGGCAACTCAGTGCTCAAGTAACATTAATGGCACAAAACATATACTAAATATTACAAAATAAATTGACTAAGGAAAGTCTCCACTTATAATGTGTGTCATATCTAGTGAATTGGGGAAGATGCCTTATTTTTTTACTTTTATCAAATTTTCAGCTACTGTTAATATGTTTTTGTGTTTTCAACGGAAGTTTCATATTTTGGAAGATATATAAAATAGTATTTTGGCATACAGAAATAATGCTTCATTTAGTGTGTTTGTAAGTATGGTGTTTCTTTCATACTGCATTTTTGCCATTTTATCCCAATGTGAGGGTAAGATGGCAGATTTAGTTATATCACATGGACCCATAGGATATATATGATGTAAACTTGATTTGAAACATGAATGTCATAACAGGCTGTAAACTAAATCTTAGGGTAATGTGGTGGCATCTTTATTTACTACAATCATTACAGATATTTTCTTCCTCAGTTGAAGTGTCAAGGAGCTACTTCTTGCAAAACACACATCTTATTCAGTCTACTTGAGGTCCTTCATGAGTGTAGTAATTTACAATTAACATTCATTTATTTTACCTGCTTTCATTTGAAATGGTCCCTCCACTCTTTTTTTTTTAGTAGTGAGTCAATCCTAACTCATTCTGTGTGGTAGTACAACTGTGGTTTTCTTCCTTTGTTCTGATTAAATGTGTGTCAAAACCATCAAAAGTAAAATTTATTAAAATGACTAAGTCTTGTAGAATCTGCAAACATACTAATAACAAGTGTACACAGAGCTTCTAACACTCCTGTATCGTATATTGATATTCATGACATGCACGACATATCTTTTAAGTAATGACAAATGTAAGAATGTTGCGACTTTAACCATTTTAACCCTTATCCATGAAGATGATCTGTGACTAAAACCAGTCGATATTTGGGTTTAAAATAAAAGCAGCTGATGGTCAAACATGCATTTCATACATCCTGATTTAGGTTTTCTGTGATTTCTCTAAATCGCTTAAGGCAAATGCCAGGATGGTTCCTTTGGCTGGGCATGGCCACTTTCCTTCTCCATCCTTCTCTAATCCCAGCTTGTGCTCTGCCTCTAATGATGTTGTTTACAGGACGTTAAACATTAATCTCTCCTCCTCCTCTCGTATAGTTGGCATCTTCCCCAAGTACTTCGGTGAGACACCTAGAGGTGTCAGATGATCAAACACAGCTCAACAATGTTGGTTGTTGATGGTAGTGGAAACTTCAAATTTCAACCTGCATTTTACATTAATAGATATTGTCAGTTTTCTAACATAAAAGTATCTGTTTTGGTTTTGCCATACCTATGTTATAAATTCACTACAATGAAAACTACTCCTCTTTAAAAACACAAACAATCAACCAACTGTGGTAGCTTTAGCTTTCCTGATACACAGTTGATTCTCTAATAACATACACCAATGTGCGCCACTTTCTGTTGTCTGACTGTGAAACTACAAGAAATTATCCATACTATCCCTATAGCCATCTTCCCCCAAGTCATTCTAATGCTTTCTGGTTTATGTAAGGACACTGTCCTGTTATTATTAAGAGTATTAGCAGTGTCTCTCATTCTAATGCTTTCTGGTTTATGTAAGGACACTGTCCTGTTATTGTTAAAAGTAGTAACAGTGTCTCTGATCAAGATAGACTTAGTATAAATGTTGCCAAGTGCAATTTACTCCATTTAGTACTTATTTTGATTAATATTTTTACTTTCACATGTTGTTCTCGATACCCTTCATATCCCTTCATTAATCTCAAAGTACATGTGGATGTTTGTACTGTAATTAATTGCTTGCACTAATTTCAAATTATTATATTCACTTGAAATATCAGTTGTTAAATAGTTCTCATAAAATTAATAATGTCACATTAAGACAGCTTCCCAGATGAGATAAATGCCCAGTGAAGTTACAAAGCATTATAAAAGTGTTCCATTATAGTCACAATGTAGGAAGCACTGTGTAAGGTATAGTAATCACATCTTCTGTCAACCTATCCACCAAACACAAGGCTTACAGTGTTAACGAGAACAAGCCTTTCCTATTATTGAATGTACCTAACCTGTACAAACACTGGTCTAAGAAGGATACGCAGCTCTGAGACATACAGTATATAAATGATGCAGAGCTATGTAGAAGTAATTACACTACATAACAGAAAACACTTGCATGGATTTTACACTGGAAATGATCGCTTTTATTATGCCACATGAACACAATACCAACATACGTTAATGCTGGAAAATGACCACTCCTCTTCTCCAACGAACATCATTCACAAAGAAAGTGTTTCAGAGTCCTGTCGTCTATCGACTTGTCACTCCCACACAGGCCGCCCCCCCCCCCCCCCCCCCCTGAAGTGCAGAGAACCCGGCATGGTGGGGTACTTAAACTTCACCTCTCGGCCTGCCCGAGTGTGGATAGTGCGGGTGTGGGTGCTGCTCAGTGATTCCGCTGATACATTAGGTCCCGTGGTGTTGAGCTCCGGTGGGTCACTGCTGTCTGGCTCTGCAACGGGTGTGGGTTCGTTGTGAGGTGTGTCTAACGTTGTCTGTGAGATTGCAGTCGGTGCTGTCATTGTCCAAGCAGGTTTTACCCGCTCAGTGGAAACCTTGGTTGGCTTTCCTTGGAGGAGGATATCCATTGTGTGTGTGTTCCGTCCTAGCACTTGGTAAGGTCCGGTGTACGGCGGCTATAAAGCATGACGAACCATGTCTGTGTGAAGCATGATGTGAGAACAAGTACCGAGGGACTTGTGTATGAACACTGGGTGTGTGCCATGCTGAGATATCGGGGCTGCACATAGCATCTCTGCCTGTTTCCTCATTTGTTGCAAGAGGCAGGGTAATTGTGTCTCATCTGGGAGAGGAACTGGTGGAAGGAATTCTGCTGGAACACGTAGTGGTTCTCCATATACCAACTCTGCTGAGGAACAACTGATGTCTTTTTAATGCGGTCCATAATCCCAGCAAAACCAATGGCAATGCTCGAGTCCATGAGTCCTTGTGGCAAATCAGGGCAGCCCTTAAAGTCTGGTGCCACTTTGCCACCAAACCGTTGCTGGCCAGGTGGTAGCTAGTTGTCCGGTTTTGTTGGAAGCCAGTAGTCTCAGCAGAAATGTCCCTCATTGGTGTAGCCTCTGCCCTCCGTGTGCAACGATCCACTGCTCTAAACAAAGGCCACACAGAACAGTCCCTCACTAACTTCACTGAGGCATTGGTTCTGGGGTGTGCCAGGTTGTGGATGCTGTCAAATACCTTTTGTTGGAACTGGGGAGTGACGTATGGGCATGGTCTAACTGTAGATATGTCGCACCATACCTTAACTGGGCTGCAGGGGGTGTCCACAAGTTGCAAATGTAGGCCAGTGGATGAGTCCATCAACAAGGACTTGGGCCTGGCGGGGGAACATGAATCGTTGGTTTTGTAGAAAGCTGCCTCGAGAGGTTTATGGTCAGTGTACATGGTGAATGGCTTGCCCTCAATGAAAGGGCGGAAGTGCCTGACACTTTCATACGTTGCGAGGAGTTCCCTGTCGTATGCATTCCAATGAGTTTGACCCCTCTGTAGCTTTGGCTTCATTGGGATTTAAATCTCGTTGCTCTCGAATGCAAATTCAGTACCTTAAAAAATTTCCCATCATACTCAGTGAGGTTGTACTGGGCCTATGTATACACCACAATTCTTCAGTCTTAATCACTTCTTACTGCTATACTTTTTAATGTGTCCTACAAGTTTGGATTCATTCAGACCATTCTTCATAAATGTTAGAGTGGTCCAGTACGATGTGTGATGTCTCTGCAATAAGCAACAATCAATCACATTTCTTAATGCTTCACAATTTGATATGTTTCTCCATTTGTGTATTTTGATGTGGCTAGGACCAGCTCTTCCAATGCCATCAGGCAACAGCCCTTTCTTGCTATTGAGTTACTACAGAATATGAAGCATTTGATTACACCCTTAGCTAAAACTTCACTTTCAGTTAAAATGCCACACACAAAACCTTGTGAACACATAGAAAGTAACACTTATTAAGTAGTCTGAGTATTCTTCATTCAAATTATTACTTAAAACTATTTTGAAGAGTTGGTCAATGTAGGTGAAAATGCAATCAGTAATGTTTCAGATTTCGATGTGCAATGGGATAGGAATGATGATGGAAATAGGATCACATTTGAGGAAGTGGAAAAAATGGTCAATAGATTGCAGTGCAATAAAGCGGCTGGGGTGGATGAAATTAAGTCGGAACTCATCAAATACAGTGGAATGTCAGGTCTTAAATGGCTACACAGGATAATTGAAATGGCCTGGGAGTCGGGACAGGTTCCATCAGACTGGACAAAAGCAGTAATCACACCAATCTTTAAACATGGAAACAGAAAAGATTGTAACAACTACAGAGGTATCTCTTTAATCAGCGTTGTGGGTAAAATCTTCTCAGGTATTGTTGAAAGAAAAGTGTGAGTATTAGTTGAGGACCAATTGGATGAAAATCAGTGTGGGTTTAGGCCTCTTAGAGGTTGTCAGGACCAGATCTTTAGCTTACGGCAAATAATGGAGAAGTGTTATGAGTGGAACAGGGAATTGTATCTATGCTTTATAGATCTAGAAAAATCATATGACCGAGTTCCTAGGAGGAAGTTATTGTCTGTTCTACAAGATTATGGAATAGGAGGCAAACTTTTGCAAGCAATTAAAGGTCTTTACATGGATATTCAGGCAGCAGTTAGAGTTGACGGTAAATTGAGTTCATGGTTCAGAGTAGTTTCAGGGGTAAGACAAGGCAGCAACCTGTCTCCACTGTTGTTCATATTATTTATGGATCATATGTCGAAAACAATAGACTGGCTGGGTGAGATTAAGATATGTGAACACAAAATAAGCAGTCTTGCATATGCAGATGACTTAGTTGTGATGGCAGATTTGATTGAAAGTTTGCAAAGTAATATTTCAGAGCTAGATCAGAAATGTAAGGACTATGGTATGAAGATTAGCATCTCCAAAACGAAAGTAATGTCAGTGGGAAAGAAATATAAACGGATTGAGTGCCAAATAGGAGGAACAAAGTTAGAACAGGTGGACGGTTTCAAGTACTTAGGATGCATATTCTCACAGGATGGCAACATAGTGAAAGAACTGGAAGCGAGGTGTAGCAAAGCTAATGCAGTGAGCACTCAGCTATGATCTACTCTCTTCTGCAAGAAGGAAGTCAGTACCAAGACTAAGTTATCTGTGCACCGTTCAATCTTTCGACCAACTTTGTTGTATGGGAGCTAAAGCTGGGTGGATTCAGGTTACCTTATCAACAAGGTTGAGGTTATGGATATGAAAGTAGCTAGGATGATTGCAGGTACTAGTAGATGGGAACAATGGCAGGAGGGTGTCCACAATGAGGAAATCAAAGAAAAACTGGGAATGAACTCTATAGATGTAGCAGTCAGTGCGAACAGGCTTAGATGGTGGGGTCATGTTACACGCATGGGAGAAGCAAGGTTACCCAAGAGACTCATGGATTCAGCAGTAGAGGGTAGGAGGAGCCGGGGCAGACCGAGGAGAAGGTACCTGGATTCGGTTAAGAATGATTTTGAAGTAATAGGTTTAACATCAGAAGAGGCACCAATGTTAGCACTGAATAGGGGATCATGGAGGAACTGTATAAGGGGGGCTATGCTCCAGACTGAACGCCGAAAGGCATAATCAGTCTTAAATGATGATGATGATGATGATGATGATGATGATGATGATGATGATCCAGGTCTATCTTATGAATTTCATATTGATTCAGAAATAATTCACTTAATAAAATCAGTGCCATCTAACAAAATTTTACCTCAATGAAGGGCATAATGTCATATTGTCTTCTCTCTTAGACACAGTTCAGTTGCATCGTGCCTGCATTACTTCTGGAAATATGTCTGCCTGTATCACAATTCTCTCCATTTCAAGAGAGCACTGCTGTTTTGAAGCTGTGTTTTTTGGATATGCCAATATCAATTGCATAAGTAGTGTTAATAATTGCCATATTTAGTCTTTCATGCTAAAGATGATAAATTAAAGATCTCTATAGCTTTATAAAAGTATTCACAGTTTCAAAGCTATTTTCCTTTCATGCCATACCTAGAAGAAGAACTCAGTGCAGATTTAAGAAAAATTTTATTGGTAAAGAAGCAGTTTGTTGAGTGGGAAGCAGAGATGGAGTCAGAACTTGCTGTTTCTCAGAGGATATCAGAAAAAATGAAACTTGATAAGAAACAGCTTGCAGAAGAGAAAAAGAAGCAGGTATGACTAGTAACATATGTATTTCAATATCTAATCATTTATAAATGTTATGAACAGTATTTATACAAAACACGAAAATATTTGATGCATTCCAGGATCTGTTTCTGCTAAAGTTAACAAATGAAGTTGCCAATTTAGAAACGCAGATCACGACTCTAGAAGGGCAGTTGAAAGTTAAAGAAGAAGAACGCCTCATCATCAGCCAAACTCTGGCCGATGCTAATGTTGATCTTGAAGCACTAAATAAAGAGCAACAACGATTACTGCAAGCATGGAATGGTGTGGTTATTAGCATGCAGCAAAGAGACAAAGCATATGCTGCTGTGATGGATGAGAAAAAGTGAGAATTTATTTATTTTGTAATTTACTTGCAGAAAGCGGATAGGATTTGAAGTTTCCACCTATTTTTGTGGAGCATGTCAAAGAATTGTTCATTTCTCTCAAAAGGCTTCATTGGTTTACATTACTTTGTGACGTAGTTTTTATTCTGGTTTCCCCTATGATAAAGCTATTTTCTCATTTTCTTTCTATTTCATTCCTCTCAGTTGTGAGGTCCTGCTAATTTCGGGAAAACATATTAACTTTTTTCTTTTGTTTTGTGGTGTAGAACAGGTGATGACTAGATTCATTTTCAATTGGTTTAAGAACAACTGAATGGATAGCTATTAAACTGTGACTTTCACACCCATCATTTGTAGAATTCACCTATTGGTTGATTCTTTTTCATATTAGCCTTCATCCCGGTCCCATAACATTTGTTCTAATTGATATGTTGCCAGAGTGTTTGGCTAACATTTTCAAGGGTTTCCTAACACTGACAGGGTGTATATGACCCGGGACAACAGGGAGATCCGGAAAAAACCCAGGAATTTTTTCATCCGGGAGAAAACTGGGAAAAACCCGGGAATTGTCTAGAATTTCGGGAAGTTTTCATTGTTTTAGTTTCCAGTTAAATTTTTGTGATTTTGACTGGTAAGAACCAAAACTCTAACAAAGGATATTACTGTATCCCCCTACCGCAGAATAATACTGCAACAACAAAACATGAATGGGGCGGGGGGGGGGGGGGGGGGGGGGGGGGGAGGAAGAAGAAAATAAAACTTAAGTTGCAAAGGAAATTCGCTGTATTTAACAACAAAACAGTGCTCATACAAGTGTCTGCCAACAGCAGAGTGTGAGGTGGGGAGTCTCCACATTACCTGTGATTTTGTTGTTTCCTCTTTGTTTATTTCTCTCACGTTAAATGACAAACAAACGGGTTTTTGTAGTTGGGAGCTATCAAATGAATTAAAATACGTTCGCATAATTACGGAAGGCTAAAATATGTTATTAGTTTCAGATTTTATTTCCACCTTTCTGATAGTCAAGAGTTAATCGCCTTACAGAACAATGAAGTTATGTTTGCCAGTTTGCTAACGAGATTTGGCTTAAAATTAATCTTTTCTGCTGAAGCAGTCGATTTATTTGAAATGAAGTGTTTAATTTCACACTATTGGCTAGTTTCAACTTTGTTGTTGTTGTGGTCTTCAGTCCTGAGACTTGTTTGATGCAGCTCTCCATGCTACTCTATCCTGTGCAAGCTTCTTCATCTCCCAGTACCTACTGCAGCCTACATCCTTCTGAATCTGCTTAGTGTATTCATCTCTTGGTCTCCCTCTATGATTTTTACCCTCCACGCTGCCCTCTAGTACTAAATTGGTGATCCCTTGATGCCTCAGAACATGTCCTACCAACCGATCCCTTCTGCTGGTCAAGTTGTGCCACAAACTCCTCTTCTCCCCAGTTCTATTCAATATCTCCTCATTAGTTATGTGATCTACCCATCTAATCTTCAGCATTCTTCTGTAACACCACATTTCAAAAGCTTCTGTTCTCTTCTTGTCTAAACTATTTATCGGCCATGTTTCACTTCCATACATGGCTACACTCCATACAAATACTTTCAGAAACGACTTCCTGACACTTAAATCTATACTCGATGTTAACAAATTTCTCTTCTTCAGAAACGCTTTCCTTGCCATTGCCAGTCTACATTTTATATCCTCTCTACTTCAATCATCATCAGTGATTTTGCTCCCCAAATAGCAAAACTCCTTTACTATTTTAAGCTTCTCATTTCCTAATCTAATTTCCTCAGCATCACCCGACTTAATTCGACTACATTCCATTATCCTTGTTTTGCTTTTGTTGATGTTCATCTTATACCCTTCTTTCAAGACACTGTCCATTCCGTTCAACTGCTCTTCCAAGTCCTTTGCTGTCTCTGACAAAATTACAATGTCATCGGCGAACCTCAAAGTTTTTATTTCCTCTCCATGGATTTTAATACCTACTCCGAATTTTTCTTTTGTTTCCTTTACTGCTTGCTCAATATACAGATTGAATAGCATTGGGGAGAGGCAACTACCCTGTCTCACTCCCTTGCCGACCACTGCTTCCCTTTCATGTCCCTCGACTCTTATAACTGCCATCTGGTTTCTGTACAAATTGTAAATCAGTTAAATTCAATATCTCTTCTGTTACCCAAGGATTCCTATTAGCCCTCGTCTTTTTACCTGCTTGATCCTCTGCTGCCTTCACTATTTCATGTCTCAAAGCTACCCATTCTTCTTCTTCCCCTCATTGTTGTCAGTCATTCCCTAATGCTCTCCCTGAAACTCTCTACAACCTCTGGTTCTGTCAGTTTATCCCGGTCCCATCTCCTTAAATTCCCACTTTTTGCAGTTTCTTCTGTTTTAATCTACAGTTCACAATCAATAGATAGTGGTCAGAGTCCACATCTGCTCCTGGAAATGTTTTACAATTTAAAACCTGGTGCCTAAATCTCTCTCTTACCATTATATAATCTGTCTGAAACCTTCTAGTATCTACAGGCTTCTTCCATATATACAACCTTCTTTCATGATTCTTGAACCAGGTGTTAGCTATGATTAATTTATGGTGTGTGCAAAATTCTACCAGGTAACTTCCTCTTTCATTCCTTGTCCCCATTCCATATTCACCTACTATGTTTCCTTCTCTTCCTTTTCCTACTGTCGAATTCCAGTCACCCATGACTATGAAATTTTTGTCTCCCTTCACTATCTGAATAATTTCTTTTACCTCATCATACATTTCATCAATCTCTTCGTCGTCTGCAGAGCTAGTTGGCACATTAACTTGTACTACTGTGGTAGGCATGGGCTTTGTATCTATCTTGGCCACAATTATGTGTTCACTATGCTGTTTTTTTACAAGGAGGTAATGGGCCTGATTTATGTGGCATTGCAGGACTAGGTTGGTGAGAGCTGTGAACTGGTGGTATTGGTGGTATTTGAACAGGTAGAGGCCATTGTGGAAGCAGAGGTTGCAGCCCTAGATGTGTAATACGATGATAAGGAATTTGGGTTGAGCTAAGCAACAACACAGGAACAGTATGTGTTACTGAATTCTGACAAGAGAAAAGGAAAGTTTCCTGCATTGGCACGGAAGGAAGGAGCAAGAGTTCATGGTGGGGGACAGAAACGTGTAAAGACACATATGAAAAAATTGTAAAAATATATGTGGCAAAAAATCACAAACAGGGCCAACAGATGAGGTATGTGGGAAAAAAGGTGAAAACTAAGGGGTTGGGCTGGTAGTGAAAGTTGAAAACGAATCCTGTATTGGGTGGTACTGAGTCACAAGGAGAGTGCTCCTTTGCCGACTGATGCTAGGAATTTTGGAGGTGGTAGGTGACTGGAGGGACAAGCCATGAGTGATCTGTTTTTGTACAAGGTTGGGAGGGTAATTTCAATTTGTGAAAGCCTCAGGGAGATCCTTACTATATTTGGAGCTTCTCACTGAGGCCTTCATAGACCGAAGTGACCCTCTCAGCTTTGTGCAAAAACCGATCACCCCTGTCTTATCTCTCCAGTTTCCTACCACCTCTCACATTGCTACAGTCTGGTCACAAAGGAGCACAGGCCACAGAGGAGCACTGCATTTGTTACTCAGTTCCACCCAGAACTGGAGCAACTGAATTGCATTTCTGTTAGGGTTTCTGATACTTCTGCCCATGCCCTGAGAAGAGGAATATGCTACCCACTACCCTTCATCCACATCTACAGCCTCATGATTACTCTATAATGTGATTGGTTGGATAAAAAGTCTACTCACCAAGTGGCTTCAGGAAAACACACATATACAAGGTATTACATATGCAAGCTTTTAGTGTCAGTGGTTCCTTCTTTTGGCAGGATGGTTTTACTCTATAATGTGATTGGTTAGATAAAAAGTCTACTCACCAAGTGGCTTCAGGAAAACGCACATATACAAGGTATTACATATGCAAGCTTTTAGTGCCAGTGGTTCCATCTTTTGGCAGGAGGGTTGAAGGGGAAGGAGGAGGGGTGAAGGAAGTGGACTGGTGAGATTTAGGAAAAGATGTAGAGTTCATCAAAGTCACACTGACGTGGAGACTTAACAGATGGGATGAGAAGGAAAGACTGATTGTCGGGGGGCTGTGCCGAATGAGATTTGAAAACCTTCCATGACACTATTGCCCCTCTTTCAAGATAATATAAAATTATTAGAGCTGTCCTTCTTTGAACTTTCTTGATGTCCTCCGTCAATCCTATCTGATGCAGGTCCCAAACTGCACAGCCGTACTCCAGAAGAGGACAGACAAGCGTAATGTAAGCAGTTTCTTTAGTAGACCTGTTGCAGTTTCTAAGTGTTCTGCCAATAAATCACAGTATTTGCTTCACTTTGCCCATAACATTATCTTTGTGATTGTTCCAGTTTAAAGTTATTTGTAATTACAATCCATAAGTATTTAGCTGTACTTACAGCCTTTAGATTTGTGTGTTTTATCATGTAAATGAAAGTTTAGTACTCATGTGAGTTACTTCACACTCTTCATTGTTCAGAGTCAAGTGCCATTTTTTTGCACCACACAGATATCTTGCCTAAATTGTTTTGCAATTTGTTTTGGTCATCTGGTGGCTTTATAAGAAGATACATCTGCAAACAGTCTGAGAAGGCTGCTCAGGTTGTCTACTAAATCATGTACGTAGATCAGGAACATCAGAGCACCCATAACACTTCCTTGGGGAATGCCAGATATGACTTCTGTTTTACTTGATGACTTTCCATCAGTTACTATGAACTGTGGCTTTTCTAACAAGAACTCACAAATCCGGTTGCACAACTGAGACAATACTGCATAGGCACCCAATCTGATTAGAAGTATCTTGTGACGAATGGTGTCAGAAACATTCTGGAAATCTAAAAATAAGAGAATCAATTTGACATCCACTGTCAATAGCACTCATTAATTCGTGAGAATAAAGATATAGTTGAATTACACAAGAATGATATTTTCTGAATCCGTGCTGGCTGTTTGCCAATATATTGTTCTCTTTTTGATAACCCATAATGTTTGAACATAGTATATGTTCCAAAATCCTACTGCAAATTGAAGTTAGAGATATGAGTCTGTAATTCAATGCATTTCTTCTATTTAATAAAAGTGTTTAGTAATGCTGCTTTGGTGGCAGTGTCATCTGTAACATCACCATTGTTATCACACAATGAGGGTATTGATTGTGTCTTTCTGCTGACCAGAATCTTTTTGGATTTTCTGCCAGGTTTCGAGAAAGAGTTTGTTTTTGAAAACTATAAAAAGGATATCATAGTTGCTTCTGCAACAGTGTTTTGTGTACCAAGGGTGATTAGAACCATCTCTTTTTAGTTTATTTGGCATATATCTTCCCAATTACCATCAATGCTTATTCTTTGAATTTAAACCACATTTGGTCTACACTTACTAATTCTTTGAATTAAAATCACATATAGTCTAGGCTTATGTGGGCAGATTGGAAGGAGTGGAGACTGTCTCTTAGGAAGATGTCACAAATTTTTATCTACTTTTTTAAGTAGAAGTAATTTGCATTTATTTTTGATGGGTTTTGATGTTACGGTAATTAGTGTCACTGCAGCAACCTTCAACATCTACATTTACATCTATAGTCTGCAAACCACTGTGAGGCCCATGGGTGAGGGTACGTCCCATTGTACCAGTTATTAGGATTTCTTCCTGTTCCGTTCACATATGGAGTTCAAGAAAAATGATTGTTTGAATCTCTGTGCATACAGTAATGAATCTAATCCTATCTTCATGATCGTTATGTAAGCTGTACTTAAGGGATTGTAGTATATTCCTAGAGTAATCATTTAAAGCCAGTTCTTGGAACTTTGTTAAGAGACGTTCTTGGGATAGTTTAGATCTGTCTTCAAGAGTCTTTAAATTCAGTTCCTTCAGTATCTCTGTGACACTCTCCCATGGATAAAAGAAACATGTGACCAATTATGCTGCCCTTCTCTGTATATATTCAATATGCCAAGTTAGTCCCATCTGGTATAGGTCCCACGCACTTGAGTAATGTTCTAAAACCAGTCTCACGAGTGATATTTAAGAAGTCTCCTTTGTAGATTGATTGCACTTCCCCAGTATTCTACCAGTAAACTTCCCCAGTATCTTCCTGCTTTACCCATGACTGGACCTATGCGAGCATTCCACTTCATATCCCTACAAAGCATTACAGAAAGGTATGTGTATGCGTTGGCTGCTTCCACATGTGACTCACTGATATTATAGTCAGAAGGTACTGCATTTTTCGTTTTGTGAACATTTAGAATAAGTTGCCAATCTCTGCACCAATGTGAAATCTTATCAAACTCTGACTGAACATTTATGCAGCTTGTTTCAAATAGTACATCATTATTGTTAACTGTTTACTTCATCGCCAGTAATGGTATCATCTGCAAAAGCCTGATTTTGCTATTAATATTGTCTGCAAAGTCATTAATATACAACATGAATAGCTACGGTTCCAACACACTTCCTTGAGGCACACCTGAAATTACTTCTACATCTGACGACGACTCTCTATCCAAGGTAACGTGCTGCATCCTCCCTAGCAAAAAGGCCTCAATCCAGTCACATATTTCACTTGGTACCCCATATGATCAAACTTTTGACAGTAAGTATAAATGTATTACTGATCAAATGCTTTTCAGAAATCAGTAAATATTGCATCTACCTTACTGGCTTGATCCAAAGCCTCTAGCATGTCATGTGAAAAAAGTGCAAGCTTGGTTTCACATGATCTATGTTTTCGAAATCCATGCTGGTTGGCATTGAGGAGATCATTCTGTTCAAGATACCTCATTATGTTTAAGCTCAGAATATGTTCTAAGATTCTACAACAAATTGATGTCAAGAATACTGGATGGTCGTTTTGTGGATTGCTTGTACTACCCTTATTATAGCCAGTGTGACCTGTACCTTTTTCCAAGAACTGGGCACAATTTTTTGTTCAAGGGATCTATGATACACTGTAGTTAGAACAGGGACTAACTCTGCTGCACAGTCAGCATAGAATCTGACAGGGATTCAATCAGGCCCTGGAGTTTTGTTCACTTTAACGATTTCAGCTGTTTCTCAACACCACTGACACTAATACTTATATCATTCATCTTTTATGTGATACCAGGGCTAAATTGATGCGCCGGCTGCAGTGGCCCAGCGGTTCTAGGCGCTGTAGTCCAGAACCGTGTGACTGCTACGGTCGCAGGTTCGAATCCTGCCTCGGGCATGGATGTGCGTGATGTCCTTAGGTTTGTTAGGTTTAAATAGTTCTAAGTTCTAGGGGACTGGTGACCTCAGATGTTAAGTCCCATAGTGCTCTGAGCCATTTGAGCCATTTTTTTTAAATTGATGCAATTCTCCTGGGTTTTTGTTTGTAAAGCAGCACTTGAAAATGAATTTAAGCATTTCCGCTTTTGGTTTGCTACCCTCAATGTCAGTTACTGTCTCATTCACTAGGGACTAGTCACTAACATTTGTGCCACTAACAGTCTTTATATATGATCAGAATTTCTTTGGGTTGGGACACTAATCCCTGTACCCATGATGATGCTTTCTGTTTGCTGAGGACTACTTGGTGCAAAGAAGTCAAGTAAATTTTCACAACCATTTACACTTTGAGTGGACCCCTGAACTAATTGTCGTGCGCCCACAAAACCCTTCTACTACTACTACTACTACCTGAACTAATTGTTCAAAATAATTTTCTGAGAAAGCATTCAGAACAGTTTCTCATGATGTTTCATGTCTACCACAAACTTTAAACATTTATTTTTGACATCATATTGAGAGTAGATTGAAGTCACCACCAACTATGATTGTGTGAGTGGGGTACCTATTTGAAATGAGACTCAAGTTTTCTTTGAACTGTTCAGCAACTGTATCATCTGTGTCTGGGGAGGGTGGTGAAAGTAACCAATTATGAATTTATTCCAGTTGTCAAGTATAAACTCCACCCGTACTAACTGACAGGAACTATCTACTTCAGTTTCACTACAAGGTAAACTACTTCCCACAGGAATAAACGCTCCCATCACCAATTGTATTTAATCTATCATTTTGGAACATGGTTTGGTCCTTTGTAAAAATTTCTGCTGAACTTATTTCCGGCTGTAGCCAGATTTCTGTACTGATAACAGTTTAAGATTCAAAACTTTCACTTAGCACTTGAAGCTCTTGTTCTTTTTCAACACACCTGCAACAATTTATGACTACAATATTGATTGTTTCTAGGTCTACCTTCCTGAGTTTGTCCTGCTCACTGTTAGACTGACACCTCCACCCCTCCCACAATATCCATGTCTATTCCTTTTCCAACCCTGTTCGCAACTCCTTGTCTCATGGCTCATATCTGTGCTATAGACCTAGAGGTAAGACCTGTACCATACATCCTTCCACCACCATGAACTCCAGTCCAGTCACCGGCTTCACCTATCCCATCAAAGGCAAGGCTACCTGTGGAAGCAGTCAGGTGATCTACAAACTAAGCTACAACCACTGTGCTGGAACCTATATGGGCATGACAACCAACATGCTGTCTGTCCGCATGAATGGCCATTAACAAACTGTGGCCAAAGACAACTGGACCACCCAGTCATTGAAAATGCTGTCCAGCACAATATGTGTCACTTCAATGACTGCTTCACAGCCTGTGCCATCTGCACCCTTTCTACTAACATCAACCATGAACTACAGTGAATTGAACAGGTGGGATCTCTCTCTGTAACATACCTACATTCCTGTAAAA
The DNA here is from genome assembly GCF_023864275.1 of Schistocerca cancellata. Classification (NCBI taxonomy): domain Eukaryota; kingdom Metazoa; phylum Arthropoda; class Insecta; order Orthoptera; family Acrididae; genus Schistocerca; species Schistocerca cancellata. The sequence goes on from NC_064627.1 coordinate 433,563,075, forward strand.
TGCCCCTCCTCCCCCTCCCAAATCCCTCAATCCGTGACCTCAAATTCCACTAGTCCCTGTTCTTCACTTAGCTACCCCATTCCCATTGCCCATTCCAGCACTACACAGTCTTCCATTCCATTGATGTCCCCATAGTCTTTTTCATCTCTTTCCTCTCTTCTACTTCTCTCCTTTCCTGCTCCCCCCGTCCCCCTTCCCAGCTCTCGTTGCTGGATGGGAGTCCCAGATCCTGGTCCAATACAGAAATTTTCCTCATATAATTTGAAGTAGACTTGATAACTGATTCTGGGCAAAAATAAAATATTTCATGTTTCTGTATGCCTAGTCAGCAGTGATTATCACTGCCTTCTTTGAGCCTTGGTCAGGTATGAAAACTTTGTTTGGTTAGCATTGGCTGTAAGATCGGGGTTTGAATCATGTCCAGAAGAAAACAGTTCTGCAAGGCAAAAAGGTCAAATATGTGCACAGGTAGTGGCTTGTGAATACATTAAATAATTATGCCACTTTGTGCTACATAAAAAGCGCAATAGGTGGCTTTCGAACTGCACATACAGTTGTGTATCATCATGAGTACAGTGGAATTACTGTTAATATGCTGTTAAGATTGACTTGTTAGTTCAAAACCCATCACCATGTGAACGACAGGCTGGAGAATTACTGTAGAACTTTAAGAGTTGTGATATTCTTGCAGGTTACATTATTTACAAAAAAAAAAAAAAAAAATAGTTTTAGTAAATATTACTGAATGGTTTACGTGATAGAGTTAAAGGTATAATTGTCTCAGATACTAATGAGAGTTAGTGACATATTTGAAATGTCATTTATTGTTTTAAATTTGAGTTCACAAATGGTAAGGGCTGTCTTATCTCTAGTAACATGTTTCCTGGTATTTGTAATATTGTGATACTAATTCACATGTGGCCTTAATAAACATTCAGAAGAGTGTTCCCTAGTTTTACTCTGTATGGTAAAATGACTGTACCAAAAACAGATTTGACAGCCTGAAAGGGAATTACATTGTGTGGACGAGTGCAAATCAGGTAGGCTACAATTCAGTTCATACAGGCACTTTTGAGCATGACAGTATATGTTAAATAATGTCGAGAGAGACTGCAACCCTGTTGTCAATTCTGAACTATTACTTCCTTTTCATGTCTCTTGACACTCATACCTGCAGTCTGGTTTCTGTACAAGTTGTAGATAACCTCTGGCTTTCTGTATTTTATCTGTGCTACCTTACAAATATCAAGAAGTGTATTCTAGTCAACATTGTCAAAAGTTTTCTCTAAATCCACAAATGATTGTAGCAGTTATCTTGTAAGGTAAGTTGTAGGGACAGTATTGCATCACATTACCAGCACACCACTTGTTTGGTATGCTGCTATCAATGCAGACAATGCACAACCTAAATATTTGTTGCTTGACTCATTGTGAAATCTGAGGAGTCAGCTATGTACTGTTGCTTTAATGCCCATACTTTTAACACAGAACTAATCCTTAAACCCTTTTTAATAAAGACACAAGATACTGAAACAAAATTATAAATGAATAAGAAAATGACTGCGTGAATTGTGTAAAATTAAGGAGGTTGATGAAACTAGATAGCTATAGTTTAAAATAAATAAATTTCACACATATGACAATGGTGGCCTCACTTGGATTGTGGAGTTAAATGAAAACAATTAAACAATATCAGGTTACCTTCCATTCAGAAAGCTGTTGCACTCAGCGACTGTTATATTGACTTGTAAATGATAGATTGCAGTGATCAGTCATCCTTTTTATATTTTATTGTGCAGATCAAGATTTCGGCTAGAAGCTAGCCATTCTCAGTGCACTATTATTTTTGTTCAATACATGTAATTGCCTGTTGGTCGCGCTTCATCCACAGTTAATTTAGTTAAACAATAATTCATTATGTAGTTACGTAGTGTGAGCAGAGCACTGAATACAGAAACATATGAACAAATTGCATTTAATCCATGATAATTCACAAAAATCAACAGGAACATTCAAAATATGAACATGCACTTCCACAATATCAGCCACGCATAAAGTAATGTTCATTATTTTTAATCACCATTACAAAATGTGCAACACACAAATATCAACTGCAACAAATAATTATAGTTCACAGCTACCTTATATCATTTAAACAAAGTTAGTGTTCTTTAAGTCGTTCTTTAAGTCGTAGACAATCATACGCCAAAAACACAGTCAGATTCTCTTACGTTCAGTCAAAGGTTAAAGACTGTTATTTGCTTTTGCCAAGATTAGTCCAAGGCTACTAAAATGTTAAACTTTTTTATTGACATGTGGTTGCTAGGCAAAAATACATCACCACCACTGACAAAAAGGCACTGATGAAAGTTAATGCATGCCCTACCTCTCACTCTTAAATAGCTTCTGTAATATCATGTTAGACTCTTAAATACTGACCACCATTTGAAAGCTAATAGCAATACTAATATGATACTATAAAACAGAGAAAATAATCATTGTCATTTTATGACTTCTTGTTGATATAATTAAACAGTATGAGACAAGTTGTTAACAAAGTTCATGTAACAATTCTGCATCTGGCTTTTGAATGTAACTGAACTTACATACATTTATAAATACATACTATAATGCTGTCACTAATTTTGGACATTAGTGTGAGGAAAGCAGCTCCATTTCAGTAATATGTGAGGCAAGCTGGCAGGCACAGCGGCACAGGTATGCAGTTTCAAATATGAGTCATTTTACCTACCACAAGGCAGCTAGGCGAAGCTCTGTGATCTTGGCAACATAACAGAAAAGCAGTACAACTATGTATCAGCCTGAGGGAAGTTTCTACACCTTGAGCCATGAAACTGTTGATTTGTATGTGCCTGGAAGCAACATATCCATCAACAAACATACCATTAACCACTATAAATACTCTTGGTGTATCTACAAGACAGCAGTACTTCCATAGGGGGAAGGGGTGCAATGGGAATTCGATGTTCCCAGACTGATGCAGGGTGAGGTAGAGATGAGGGGAGTCATTGCCTTGGTGTTCCATTCCTTCACCACAAGTGGAATGGGGGAACTGTGGGTACCACTAATGGAAATTGAAGTACATTCCATGAGACAGGAGGATGTGGTACTCAAAAGACATTGCTGTGCACTGAAGCTGATCCTGAGTGCTTAGAAAATGCACAAGAAGGTGAGATGATTAGAGGATGTGATATGGAATTACAGTGAGAGACAGAGGGGAAACACATGTTGAAAGAAATGAGAAGTAAGTTGCACCAGTCCTATGTATGCTTACTGATATCTGACAAGATTAACAAAGACTCTAGAGCCCATGCAACGAGCCAAGCCAACCAGCCAAGGAAGTGTATCACAGTGAATTGCCTGAGGGTAAATAGGAAGACAACAGTGACCAGAGGATAACAAACAATGGAGGCAGCATGACAGAATAACATGTCAAGCTAATAAATTGAGGTCAAAACATAAGATGTATCAAGTTCAGAAGCAATGCAATGATGTGTAGCAATATGAATACAACAGCATAGAGAAATCGTGACTGACTACCAAGCTGCTGCACTGCTAGCTTTGAAGGGCCGTGGCAAGTACTGACAGATTGGCAAGGTGGTTGTGTCCCCATTGTGGCATTTGCACTGGTGACAGCAACACTGGCAGACTGCAGCAGCGCCATCTAGTGGCTGTCATCGAGATGCATGCTTCTGGTGGGCTTTCCAAGATTTGCCAGGCCAGGATACCGCACTCTTCCTCCCTGAAATTGACTTGTAGGGCCGAAATTGCCTAGGATGATGCTTGGGAAGATGAACCAATGGTACGAGAGGAGACCTGGCACTGAAGCCCACCATCTGGAGGAAAGAACCCCAGGCACCTGGCAATGCACTGGTGGAAGATGGCGGGGGCTACGACAGCTGAAGGGGTGGAGGCTGCAGTAAGGACTTGACCACCATGCCCTTGTCCATGGAAGCTGCTTCTTGTGCCCTGGAGTGTCAATTGTACCAGTGTGGGTGGGATATCAGCAAGGTTGGGCGTTCCAGGTTTGCTGGAGCCACTGTTGGTGGTGGGGTTAGTAGGTACAGGTGGAGTTTATTGGTATGACAGTGCTGCAAGCTCCTTGGAGGGTTAACCATCACAATGCATCACCCAGAGGTGGCAACCATTTTAGCCAGCATCCACAAGGCCTTTGACCACTAAGAGCATACCCATATACCTGATCTCGGCTGGTAGCACCCAGTGTGCCAGGTCTGGGCTTCCTTGGGCTGTGGGACCATATGGAGGAGAGTATGCAGCTGTCACCCATGGCAGAGGAGGTCCTGTGGATGTTCAGAAACATTGTGATTGCAGCAGTGGTGGTGGAAGTGTCCCGGCACTGAAGACCACGAGCTGGAGGGAAGAACCTTGGGCATCAGGCAACGCACCATGGCAAAATGGGAGGGGTAATTGGCCACAGGAGTGGAGGCTGCAGTGAAGACTCAACACCCATGTCCTCATCAATAGGAGCTGTCTCTAGTGCCCTGGAGTGCAAGTTGTATCCATGTGGAACAGGGATCTGCAAGGAACGGTGGTGGTGTTTGAAGGCACAGATGTGAGTTGATTGGTATGACAGCAGTCCAAGCTCCTCAGAGTATTAGCCATTGTAATGCATTTCCCATGGGTGGCAACCACTGTAGCCAGCATAAACAAGGGTTTCACCCAGTAAGAGTGCTCCCAAATAGCTAATCTAATCATGGCAGGTAGTGCCCAGCATGCTGGGTCCCGGCCTCCTTGGGGTGTGTGGCCATGAAAGGGAGGAAAGTATGTGGCTGCCACAGTCGTGGACAGTGGTGGCCCTGTGAGTGCTCAGAAACATTGTGAGAGCAGCGGTGGCGATGGAAGTAGCCACTGCCTTTGACATTTGTTGCCTGAATGTTTGAATCATATGCTCTGCTTCACCATTTGAGGATGGGTGAAATGACCGCTATTGGGGAGGGGGGTTCAGATCTTTTTGTAAACCATTGCTGTGAACTGGGGCTCAGTGTCCAACACAATGGTGTGGGGATGCCCTCTGTTAGCTAAAATCTGGATGAGAGCATTGAGGATTACGTTAGTGGTGGTGGATGCCATGCTGACCACATATGGCTAGTTAGCATAAGTGTCCACAGTAGTGAGGTGCATAGAGCCAGAAAGGGGTCAGCAAAAACCATGTGAATGCAGTCCCAATTGTGATGGGAGGGGGGGGGGGGGCAGGGGGTGAAAGATTCAGGAGGAGAATCCTGGTTTGGGGTACCACATGCAGAATAACTGTACACTATTGCCTCCACATCTTTGTTCAGTCCTGGCCAGTAGGCATGTCACCTTGCAAAGGCTTTCATAAACGACATACCACAATGACAATGGTGGAGGTGTTTGCAAAAAATAGGACACTGGGCGCACAGAATAATGACTCGATGAGTATCTGTCTCTGTGTCAAGCAGGAGAACAGTGGAGATGACTGACAGATGCTGGGAGAGGCAAACCCAGGCCTTGAATTCCAGATCGGTGCACTTAAAAAAAATAATGGGGTCACCCATGGAGCATTTATTGCATCACACGCCGCAAGACAGGGGTGTGGTATGCATCTGCAGCTGTGTTAATAGCTGTTATGGCAAACCCAGTTAAGGTGTGCTGTCATTCCATATCAATGTGGAAACAGGAGATTTCCTGTTGGTCGAATGCTGGTTGGACCCAAAAAGGAGATAGGAGAGATTATATTTAATGGTACAATTGTAGGAACTGAAGAAAAGTGCTCTACACTGGAGCCATTGTACCATCTGCTTCAAAGCTGAGATTGGGTCCAAAGAGTGCCACCAGTGGTTTGTGATCTGTAATGAGGGTAAACCTGGTCCTGAACAGGTGAACATGGGATTTTTAAATGGCAAAGATGATCATCTAGGCTTCTTTTTCGATTTGTGAGTAGTTATTTTGAATGGATTTCAGCATCTTTGATGCACAGTCAATCAGTTATTCAGTACTGTCATTTTTCCTATGTGCTAGCACTGTACCGGTGCCAAAAGAAGAAGCATCAGTGGCCAAAACCAATGGATATGAGGAGAAAAGGGTGTAAGGCAGGGTTTTGATCACAGCAGATGCTTCAGCTCTGTGGAAGCGTGCTCACAGTCACATATCCACCTGAACTGAACGCCCTTTTTTTGCAACCAGTTAAGTAGATGCGTAATATAGGTCAATTGTTGAAGGAACTTAGAGTGATAATTCATATTTCCTGAAAAAGCCTGTATCTTCAGGGCTGGGGTAGAGAGTCAATGGCAGAAACATTGTGATCAATGGGCTGGATACCTTCTTTGTTGAGTTAAGTGCTCCTGAAAAAAGTGTCATTTGTGTAAGTGGCAATTGATCCCTGCATCACAAAATATGATAAAAGAGTACACAAGCTAATCAGGTGGTCCTGACAGGTAGCGCCCTTAACAGTCTAGTCATCAAGATAGTTAGCGAGTAGGGATGGACACAATCAGCTGTTCCAGGTGTGTGTGGAAAATTGCCGGAGTGGAGGGGGAACCAAAACAGCAAGCACTTGTGTTTGGATAAGTGAAAGGGAGTGTTGATGGTCAGAATGCACTATGATTCCTCATCCAATGGGATCTGCAAATATGTGAGGTCAATCTTTGAAAAATATCCATCCCCTACAATCTTTGTGAGGAAGTCCTCGGTACATGGAATGGGGTAGATTTCCACTTGTGTCTGAAAACTGTTGTTTTAAAATCACATAGCCAGATGTTGTTATTAAGTTTTTTGACTACCACCAGAGGTGTGGTGAAAGCACTGGTTTTAATACCTTCAATTGCCCCAGCTTCATGGATGGGATCAAATTCTTGCTCAACAGCCACAAGTAATAAAACAGAAATAGGACATGCCCAACAGAAAAGGAGATATGAGCCTGGAAATCTGTGGCACACCCCAGGTCAGGTGCAAATAGAGGTGAGAATGGGGTGCAGACATTGTCAAGTTCCTGGAAGAAAACTGTGTCACGCCGACCTGAACCTCATCAGTGATGGATAATCAAACAGGGAGAAAGCATTCAGGCTGAAAATGTTGTCAGCTGAGTGACTATCAACAATAAACCGAGTTATTACCCATATGACATTTTTGCATCCAGCATTGATTGTGAATTGACCCTGGAGGGTAACTGAACTGTCACAACTTGCAACCAACTTTGGGAGGGTGGGTTCAAAGCATGACAACCAAGACAAGCATAACAACTGCCTGAAGTCCACGCACTACCCTTGTCACATGTAGGGAGTGGTGACCGATTGTTCCAACGGCTGACTACAGACAGCTTGGAGATGCTGATCTTTCCCACAGTGGATTCAGTGCATCCAGCCATCCAGAGAGTCCACATGCAGATGTGCCTTAAAACAGTCAAGACATGATGGGAGACCCCAGTGCTTAGGCTGATAGGATGCAACAGGCTGTTCAGAAGCCATTGACACATCCAAAACTGATTAATCATGACTCCACTGTTGAGAAGAAGGCTTATGAGAGTTGCAGCCCTGAGGTGGCGGCTGGATCTCCTTAACATGGGGTTGAGCCATGTGACATTCATTTGGTGCATGTGTAATCTCAAAAGAGTGTGCAGTTTTCAAAATATCATCCAAGGAGTGGTTGTCTAATCTGAGGGCTGTAGTGGGTACTTCTGAATATGGAGCTGATTCAACCACTAAGTCTCATATCAAAGAATCTGCATAGGATATTTTGCAAGCCGGGTTTGTACAGGTAAAATCACAGTGTTGACTCAATCCTTGCACATCTGTCACCCGTGTGTGGTACAACTGGCCAGGTTGCTTGTGGTATTCATGGAACTCAGGGTGCAATGCGGCTATATGGAACCATTGTGAATATTGATTTGGCAGCAACGATCACATCTCCTCAAATGTGAGTGACCATTGGAGAGCATAATCTGAAACCTGAAAAGCAGTGAAGTGGTGTTTCAGCTGCTGCAGATAAGTCCACCAATTCTCTTCGGCATTGTTAAGTGACAGAAGCTTAATGGGTAGCTCTTTACCTGCTAAGTGATCACAGCCTGGATGGTGTGGGAATCCTAAACCTGTAAGCGAGCCAACAAAAGCTGAATTTCCTGGTGGAACAATTCAATCTGTTGTTGAAACTGCTGTTGAACCTCCTGTTACAATTGCTGCTGCAGGGACAGCTGTTGCTGTTGCTGTTGCTGTTCCATGAGCTTTGCATCCATGGTGCACTGCTAACCATTTACCTCATTGCCTATTACAGTGACTGGAATCTGACAAGACCAGTAATGACTCAAGAACCTCTACAACTGGATGACTGGAATAGAGCATCACAGCAAAATGCCTGAGAGTTAGGTGGAAACAACTACTAGAGAATGGCAAACAACAGAGATGGCATCACTGAATAACGAACCTGAAATGTGGCAAATTCAGGATCAGGGCAACAGTGTGTAGTGACATGAATACAACAGCACAGGGAAATTTCAACTGACTGCTGATCTACTGCACCATTGTCTTTAAAGGGCTACAGTGAGCACTGGCATGCTGTCAAGGCCAGTGTGTCCTCACAGTGGCATTTGAAAGGGCTACAGTGAGTACTGACATGCTGTTAAGGCCGGTGTGTCCTCATTTGAAACAGTGATGGCATCACTTGCAGATTGCAGCAGTTCTGTTTAGTGGCTGTCATCAAGGTCAATGCCTTCCGGCAGACCTTCAGACTTGTCAAGCTAGGATACCAGATTATTAACAATTATGAGGGCAGATGCAGCAGATAGTGGAAGTTGTAGTGTGCATTGTATGATGGCATAAAAGAGGGTGGCTAGATGCAGGAGGAAGAATACTGAAAACTATTTTTGGGACAGCAGATTTTGGTGACATCTGGGAACGAAATGGTTCAGTAAAGAGAGTGAGTGGTGCGGCAAGGAAGAACAAAGCCAACTAATAGCAGACTATGCAGTTAACACATTTGGAACAAGGGATATTGACCAACATGTGCACTGTGAAGATTAGCAACAGAGGTAACACAGCTTTTGGAGATGACTCTTAATATTGTGAACTGAGTCCTGGAAGTTGTCAGGCACAGGTGGATACTTTAGATATGAGAATGGTAGTAGAGAGATTGATGCAGTCTTTATTTGATTGCTTGTGGGATGCAGTCACAGGAAGCAGTTTTATATGCTGTGCATGGGCATCCGAGTCCAGTTGTGTTAATGCCAGATCAGTTCTTGATAAGTTTGCAGAAAGTGCAGAAGAAGTTGTTACCATAATTACAACTCATCGCCAAACCATACAAATCAAGTCTACCACTGTGTTACCACACAGCAACAGTTGAGATTAAAATGGATTTAAAGCAATTGCACATATTAGTTTGATTTCATGTGAACACTGAGTGAGTATGGTCCAAGAGTTTCACTGTACAACTTAACCTGTTAAGATGGGGAAATTTGGGGAAGTTTGTCCAAATTAAAACAAAAGAGGTACTGCTTATCTCAAGAGGATGGTGATAGTCACAGAGTGATGTCACTAACCAAACTCCAACACTGTCAGAGGGAGAGGGTTATAACCTGTCTGACCTGGGTGGTGCATGTTGGCACCGACATGTGCAAGATTGATTTGTGCTTAGGTAGAAAAGGATCGTCCATGTGATGTCTTGGAGCCATGGCCCCATTTTGAGCAAGTGAGTCTACATTGGGTTTATCCTGCAAATGAATCCAATGCTGCAGTAGCAAACTACTACAAGCAGGGCTTGCTCTTGCGAACTAAATGTTTGGAAGGCTTGGGAGAGGCACAGTTATTAATGGGACAAAGTTCAACACAGCAGGGCTGATCTCCCACCTGTCAGCCCCTGTTACAAGTATCACAGCCAAAGGCACCTTTTGATTTTGCTCTATTTTGTGTCTCCTTTGTGTGCCTTAGGCAGAGAGCCACTTGTTGGTGTGACCATCCAGTACATCAGGTTGCATTGGATTGGTTAACCATTTGTAAACGAGGTGGTGTGAGGTGTGCAAGAAACTTAATATAATAGTAAGAGAAGTGTATTGTAATGTTGTTATTGTAATTGAGAGGGCAGGGAGACATGAGTGATGTTGGGATAAGCATCACTGATTATAGTATGAGGCACCATAATGGTACAATGAGTAGATATTGATGTAAATAGTTGTTAAATGTTTGGAGGGGTTAACTGGTTAAGGTAAATGAGAATGGAGGTCTTATGTAGTAACATAAGGAAGGATGGATGAGCAGATGGGCTAAGAATTGTAGAGTAAGTTTGAGGCCTCTGAGCTTTGTAGTTCAATCCACTTAATGTTAAAGGGAGACTGTAAATGATGTATGTCGGAACTATGTATATGAAGTCTTTTGTTGCAGACCAGTCATGGTTTCTGACCCAGTGTCCAGATCTTCCAAAGAAGGATTAATGTAACACTGTTGGTAAATTTTAGCATTAATGTGAGAAAAGCATCTCCATTGCAGCGGAATGTGAGGCGAGCAGGTATGTGCAGAGGTTCTAGTATGTGATTTTGTGAATAAGCCTGTTTACCTACCACAACATGACCACGCCAAGCTGCATGATCTTCGCACATCACAGAAAAGCAGTTCAAATCTGCCTGAGGGGAGTTTCTACACGTACTTGTCTGGAAGTAGTGTGTCTGGCACAACAAACATGCCATAAAACACTATTTCAATACAGTTATGCACAGTCTGGCAACACCCCCTTCCCACTGTGCCCCACCCCCGCCTTCCACCTCACCAGGGCCATGCAAGTCTTCACCACATTATGGGCCAACAAGCAGCTGATTCCAGTCTGGACAGCCATCTCCACCAGACCAGCTCACATGGTTAAGTCAACATCCGTGGACTTGGAGCAGTACAGCAAATGAGCCACCTCCAGCCTCTATAGCACCACCTGAACTTCTTTCTTGGAGGGTAGTGGTTTGCATCCAGGATGAGCTTCTCTTCCAATAGCAGTGGATGTCTACGAGAATCTAGCAGACATTCGTGTCACTGGTAGTTCTCACTCACTCGGTCACACTGAGCTAACTGGGGCATGCACTGCTGAGTGAAGCAAACATTGTCAGGAAAGCAGGACATGGAATCACACATCCAGCTTGCCGCCACAGCGTTTCGCAGCTGACAGCGCAACTAGCCGACCACACACCTGTACCGGGCATGTCTGCAGCTTGGCAGCACTTCAATCATTGTAGTGGAAGATGGAATAAAGATGTTTTATATTGGAGCTGAGTTTTCCTAGCCATCCACTGGCCAGCAGCACCACCTCAACATCCATCCTCTTCCCCCACTCCACCACTTCTACACCATAATGACCCCACTCACCCTGGGTCCCAATATTGCTTATTACTTATGAAGAAACAGTCACAATCAATTAAATGATATTTTATGATTGTGACTATTTCTCCATAAGTAATGAAATAATGAATTTTGGTAGCTCATCCACTAGGATTATTATGGGAAACTCCTGCTGTGTTCATTTTATGTTTAACTGTGGAGAATTAATAGTACTGACACATTTGCATATCAACTTTTAATAATCTCATCTGTAACTCTTTATACACATACCTAGCTTGAAATGTGAAGTGTTGTGGTGTTTATTGATGTCGTTAACTTTCATATGTCAAATTGTATGATGAGATTGTTCCAATGGTTAATTGTTTATTAATTTTTATAATATATCATATAATAATTAATAATTAAAAACAATAGTAACTTTTATAATAACCATCCTAGAGTCTTTGCACCATAGCATATTTTATCCTGTGTGGAAGGCTGAGTGTGTAAACACATAACCACACCCTTTTGATGGTGCCCAGATACTCAGACGGCATGTTAATAGACCTCAAATTAAATGAATTTGCCTTAGCCCACTGGCTGGAGGGCTGGGGTCCAGCAAGACCTATCTGCATATTGTTCTCAAAAGGCACAATCATATGATGCTTTCTCTCCATAAGAAAACCTGTACTCTGAAGTGCAGCAACTTCTTAAAACAATAAATAGTAGAAAAACCTCTTCTTCAGTTATGACTGCCTGGTGTTAAAGCAGAGAGAACCAAATCTTAGTCCTGCCATGTGGGTCTCACATGTTTCTTCATGACTTGCAAATGTGGGAGCACTTTACATTAATTGATGTGACATTGATGTGGCCCAGCAGTCATTGGCAATTTCACTTACTATCAGGAAGCTGCAAACATGAGGCACTAGGATGTAGGAGACTTACGTGAGACATGAGGCAAGCTATGTGGTGGTATTGTCATCACATACACCAAGGGATGGTGTTATAGTTCCTGTTGGGATCAGAGCTTGCTGATAATGCTGCTGTCAGCGTAGTACAGCCTCAAGCAGTATCTGGTAGCTTCTTTGTAACTCTTGTTGTGGTTAATTTCACAATATTTTTTCAACTACATCATTGTACTCAACAAACACTGACACACATTTACATCAAGTGCCCAGTCCCAATGCCTCCCTAAAACCTGAAGGCTTTATACGGGGCGTGTTTTTTAAGTAAGTGCCATTTTGAAACTAAAAAAAGACGTGCTAAGATATCTCAATAATTTTATTTTTACATGAAAGCCTGTACCTTAATCTACACACTGATGCCATTACAGTCTGATTCTTCCTTGTTTACGTTGTGTACTGAGTGTTTAAGATGCCTCTGATAATCGTGAGTCCCGCCGACTGTGAAGTAAGGGCTGTTATAAGAGTTCTTAATGCTAAAGGCCTAAAAGCGATTGATATTCATCGTGAGATCTGTGTAGTTCATGGAGAAAACATTATGAATGATGGAATGGTAAGAAAGTGGGTGAGAGCATTTAAAGATGGCCGCACAAATGTGCATGATGAACAATGGAGTAGGCGTCCTTCAGTCATTAATGAAAGTTTGGCACAGGAAGTGGACAATAAGGTGAGAGAAAATAGACACTTACAATTTCCTCCTTGCATAATGACGTTCCTAATGTTTCTCGTAGTGTTTTGTATGGCATTGTGACCAAGCACTTGAATTACTGAAAATTGTGCGCACTTTGGGTACTGAAAATGTTGACAGATGTGCACAAAACCAAACGTTTAGACAGTGCATTGACTTTCATTGAGCGGTACTACAATGACCGTGATGATTTCTTAAGCCAAATTGTTATGGACGATGAAATATGGGTGGCCTACGCCACACCAGAATCAAAGCAACAGTCCATGGAAGTTGAGGAAGGGCATCGTTTTGCTGCAAGACAATGCCTGTCTGCATGTGGCGAATCAGACCAAAGATCTCATCACATCGTTTTGATGGGAAACTCTAGATCATCTTCCGTACAGCCCCGATCGTGCGCCCAGTGACTACCATCTGTTCCTGCACTTGAAGAAACACCTGGGTGGTCAGCATCTTCAAGATGACATTGAAGTCAAAACAGTGGTGATGCAGTGGTTGACAAGTCAGATGGCAGGCTTCTATGAGGAAGGTATTCAAAAACTGGTACAACATTATGACAAGTGACTCAATATTGACGGAAATTATGTAGAGAAGTAGATCAAGGTACAGTCTTTCATGTAAAATAAAATTATTGAGATATCTTAGGATGTATTTTTTTAATTTCAAAACAGTACTTACTTAAAAAACATGCCTCATAAAATCAGTTCAGGGGGAAGTAAGTATTATTTTTAGTAAATCTTTTTGTGACAGTACCTGTGGTGCTGTGTGAAGTTGATTCGTTCACCTTGCCTCAGAGCCAGCTCTCCATCTCATGAATGAGTGCTTATTAGGTCTAAAAAAGCTTTGCACTACTTCGCGTCTCTCCTCATTCCTGGAAAAACAGGTAATACCATTCTTGCAGGTAAGGTATGTTTTCGCAAATATTCTATGCCTTAACCTTAGGAATTCGTGGTCATATTTCTCTGCTCATATGAATAAAAGTTTCTTGATGGTCATATATCCCTTTCCAGCCGAGAATATGCCATATTGGTTACCAAAGCTGTCATGTGTACTCTATGCTCTGGCACATAATTTGAGCCCATATTTGCTAAGGAAATTAATTACATGCAAATAAAACAAAAGTTTTCTACTACATTGTCTTTTTCAAACTTTCTAAATTGAGCTAACCATAGATCATGAAATAAATTATTAAATAATAAAGGTGAAATGAGGTGGAATGGACTGTGGACTTCATCTCGGCTTAGCGTATGGGGATATTTTAAAACCTATGAAAGAGAGCATATGAAGATCTTTTGGAATCAGTGAAAGAGAACATAAACAAATAACATCTGATCAGCACACACTTAAACCTACACAACATACAAGGCCTGTTCAAAAAATTCTGAAACATTCATAATTTTGTGCCAATGGTGTATTGGAGTGAAACGTGCCTATGTTTAAAGTGTAACTGCAGGAAGTTTCATTGTTGTATGCTTGTTAGCTATTGTTCAGTGGTATATTGAGCAAAACATTGTGTTGCACTATTTGTGAATTTAGAGATTGCAGAGTTAGAGGAGTAGGATAAAATTTAGCATGAAACTCAAGAAAATGTTTACCGAGACACACTAAATGATGCAGGAAGCCTACAGTAGTGAGTGCTTAAGCCATACTCATTGTTACAAGTGGTTCACATGGTTTAAAAATGGACGAAGTTAAAGAGGACCCTCGTTCAGGATGCCCTTCGCCATCTACCAACGATACTCATGTCAGAAACGTCAACAAAATTGTGTGGCCAATCAAAGACTCACTGTTTGAGATATTGCAGAAGAATATAACATTTCAGTTGGATCGTGTCATGAAATTCTGACACAGCATCTTAGAATACATTGTGTTGCCTCCAAGATCAGCCCATGGCTCATGAGTCAAGACCAGAAACCTTTGCCTCACAAGCTGTAAAGAGCTTTTGGATCACGTAAATGAGAACAAGATGTTCCTTAAGAGAATCATAACTCTTAATGAGGTGTGGGTCTATGATTATGATATTGAGACCAAAGTTCAATCTTCACAATGGGTTGGGAAAGGAGAAAAAGATAATTCACAGACAGTGCTTTGCGTGATAGAGCAAGAGGTGTATCGTGACTGCTTTCAGAAGTTGAAATCGCATTGGGAGTGCTGTATAAATTGTGGAGAAGAGTATTCTGAAGGAGACTATGCACAATAAGTTAAAGGTAAACACTGAAAAGATTTTTGTGACCAAAGTTCCAGAATTTTTTGAACAGACCTTGTATACGTCATTTAATAGTGTGTTTGAGGCCACAGTGCTGTTCATCTGCCAGAATACTTTGAATTTAACCTTCGTTAAAATAAGATTTTAATCTCTTAATACTGTAATTGTAACTGTTTAGTAATCTTTTTGAGCTCAATTGCCCATTTAGCATGAACAGAAAAGCGTGCATAAATTTTAATAAAGGTACATGTATTACTATTACAACATTGGTGCACACACATCAGAATCACTTCATTGTTACCATTATAACTAAATCACATTCATTACCATCACACACAGTTGGTCCTTTATTTGCATTTGGATAAATACACAGTAAAATTTACATCACTATGTCCCATTTGAGTGAGGTAGGACAATGACCCTGCAGCCAAGGCTGTCCTCTGTCCCCCTGCCGTAAAACTAATAGTTAGTCATGGGGATGGGGGTGGGAGTGGGGGGTGGGGGGCGGGGGGGATAAGGTTGTAGCAGCCCCTGGCCCCCACCCATGGCCTCTTTGATACAGAAAAATTATTAATCACAGTCAGTAGGTCCTTAACTAATACCTCTAGACATTAGCAACATTTCTGGCATTGGTAACTTAATTATTCAGCTTTGATAATCTGATAACTTTCTTCAAACTTGATTTGTTTTCTCAAAAAATCTGGTGGCAGTAAAGTTGTTGGCAGTAGCCAAATATACAGCTTTTCCTTTTCAGTATACATTTTTAGAAAAAAAAAATGTATATGGGTTTCAGTAGGCACCATTTTATTACATACCAAACTACAGAATTCAATATTAGGTTAACACTATCGAAATAACAATTAACTCTTATATTTGAGCTCTTTCAACAATACACAAAACAAATACTCTGCATTCTGATATGAATAATCATTTCTGATAAGCATTTCATCAAGCTACTGCCTTCTTAGGAGGGCAAGCTGGAAAACTGACTAAAGCAATCCTTTCAGAGGCTGATATATGGCTTCAAGTCAATTACACAACATAATCTGTGTGGTTTTATGGACTGAGGACAGACCAGACACATGCATACATTGCATTTTGGAACGACAGTCAGTGAATGTATGTAATCACTAGAAGCCTTTTCAATAATGTCCCATTAAACATATGAGTGATCTCTTTCCTTTATCCTTCCTTTTTAGAGTGATGGATCAGTATGAGTTTGCTAAAAAATTCGTGTGAGGCTTAATGGTTAATTTTCACCGAAAACCTTTCACAATACCTAGATGGTGAGAAAATACACTACTATTATGTAGCAGTATGTTCAACAAGTGCAGTTTCTGTTGAAAATATATATTACAATGAATTACTCACAATATTAACTTTTAAATCTTCATTGGCAATACATGGATTGTGCCTGACTTTGTACTGTTGAAATGGGACTAGAAAGTTATTTTCTTTAGTTGACATATACAAATTCTTCATTCAAAATCTATTTTACACAAATATTTATTAAAAAAATTTACCCCAAACAAAAATTTGATACCTAGGCAAGAGGTAATAAGATATTGGTATTCCACCATATACCCAGCTATCAACATAGTAAGTAATGTTTTTTACTGAACAGATTTTGAAAGCTTTCTAGTGGCCCTACTATTTTCAAACCTTTATCTGGAAGGGATTAAAAAAATCTCTCAGTGGTCATAATTTCTGATGTGCTATCTACACAAACACTAACTTTGACACCTCTGATCTTAATCTTTGTTGTAGGACTCATTACATTATCCCGAGTGCTTCTTCATCATCAAGCAAATCTTTGATCAAGGCAGACCAACGGAAATCTGATGAAAAAGGAATATGCTGTGCAGTATTTACAGATACACTGCTCAGAATGTGGGATAATCTGTTGCCAAATGACAGGTCATTGAACTCAATGCTTCACTTACATGTAATGCACCCCATTTGTTGATGCTGTCTGTGTGTTTGATATTCAGAATCCCAATTGAATCACTTAGATTTGCAGCCTACACAGACATTTTGCTAGATGTAGATTTCCCAACATCAGCATTCTCTTTATTCAACCCTTCCCTCATGAACTCAACCCCCAAAAAATTTTCTGTCCCTGTATTAACTGCCCTGCCCCCCCCCCCCCCCCCCCTCCCCAATATAAGTACTCTAAATTTGCCTTACCTACTTGTTTTTCTTCTGTGGTTGGTCTTTTTTCTAAATGTCTCTTGCTGTGAGAACTTCATTAAGATTTAATGCCACTTCGTCATTAGTTCCATCTTTGTTTCAAAATTTCATCTGGTACACACCTACTGCATCGTGAACAACTCCTGCTTCCTTCCATCATTGTGTAATGTCAACCTCTTCTGTTATATGAGACGTTACTCCAGCTTCTGCTCCTATTCTTATATTTGCTACTCTTGAACATTGTAAGACTTATAATGACTTTGTCTTTGCTTGATCCTTAGCTGAGACTGCCTCTAGTTTAATGGATGGTCTCATTATCAGAATGATAATTTCGAGAATCTTGTTGAATTTCACCTTCACGTCCAGTACTCTGCAGTGCTGATCTTGACTAATGTGCAGCCCGATCCCCCCTTCCACCCACGCACACCAGCCTAAGGTGCCATTCCATGCCTTCCCTATTTGAACAAACTTGGCACTCATCTTTTGTGCAATTGCTTCCTAGTAAACATTCAACTCACTCTAAAAAACCCTACACATTACTCATAACCACCAGTGGGTGCTGATAAGCAAAACATGACTCACATCAAATAGAAGTTTTTGTACTAGGACAGTTATCTGTTAACTTGTCTAAATAATTTAGTTTGGACCACCAATATTCACAGAAAATTTTCATCGATCCTAAGCATCCCTACTTCAGAAATCCAACACAACTCCTGTTGTGCTTCTTGTGATGAACACTTTTGCAAAAACTTTTCTCAAAACTCACGCATCTCAGTACATGTTCCTGTGACTTCCTGGGCCCATTTGGCAGCATCTCCTATCACATGACCACTAATAAAAGCAGTTTCTACCTTTTGACTCCAGGATTCAGCTAACACATCGTCAGTCAAGATTATTTTTTCACATGATATACTGCAAACTATGGCTGAAGGCAACAGGCAGATTCCATATTTGTAGATTTCCAAAAAGCATTTGACACAGTACCCCACTGCAGACTGTTAACAAAGGTATGTGCATACAGAATAGGCTCCCAGATAGGTGACTGGCACGAAGACTTCTTCAGTAATAAAACGCAGTTTGTTGTCCTCAATGGAAAGTTTTCATCTGAGACAGGGGTAATATCAGTAGTGCCCCAAGGAACTGTGATAGAACCATTGTTATTTTCCATATACATAAATGATATGGCTGAAAGGGTGGGCAGCAGTCTGTGATTGTTCACTGATAATGCTGTGTTGTACAGAAAGGTGTCAAAGATAAGTGACCGTATGTTGATACAAGATGACCTAGACAAAATTTCTAGTTGGTGTGACAAATGGCAGCTGGATCGTGATGTAGAAGTTAATGTGTATGAGTAGGAAAAATGGTGATAGGTTACAATACAGCATCACCGGTCTATTGCGGTCTAACTGTGTTGGTGAGCCAGTAAATTTCCACTGTGCAGTGACTGCGTCACTGCAATTCACTTTGGAGGTGTGGCGGTGGGACTCGTGGTCCCGTACCACCCTCTGACGGTGATAGTACTACATGAGTCAGGCAGAATTTATTGCCTAACGTGTGCAGGTGAAGGTGTGGCGGTGGGAAACTGGTAATGTTCAGATGTTGGATTAGAAGTCTCCTTATTGACACAGTCACGTCGTTTAAATATCTGGACATAACATTGCACCATGGTGGTTCATGGTGTGGGTTCCTGTCGTCATATCCTAGTTCATGAACCATGGGCAACGTATGAGTGGCCAAGTGTGTGGTCCTGATAGTCGGGATACCAGTTACTTTGGAATAAGGCTGGGCATCTCAGACATATTCTGAGTCGTGGTCACCTTTGTGCTCAGACGGCAAAGACTACCAAATCCACCGGTTAGTCCCTCAACTGTTAGGGACAAAACTCAATGGGATTCGGGGCAAGTAAGGCTAGCAACCTGATTCACTGGTACTTTAAATATGATGCTGGCAACAATCAGAGCAAAATGCCTTGGACCTTTGGAGGTGACGGAGTCCCACCTCTAATTGACAAACCAGGGACTCCTAAGATATGACTCGGCAAATGAATGGTAACGAGATGGGGAGCTATTAATATCAATGGGGGCTACTCTAGGAAGAAGGTAGAGTTGGCAGAGGCTGAAAGTAAGATGGGGTTGAACGTTTTAGCTGTTAGTGACATTAGGGTAAGGGGTGAGAAAGAAGAGAAAATGGGAGAATACAAGGTCTACCTGTCAGGAGTCAAAGCAGGAATAGCACAATGGGGTGTAGGGCTTTACATCAGGAAAGAAATGGAACCCAGAGTAGTTGCAATAAGGTATGTATATGAACGACTGATGTGGATAGATTTGACATTGTCTAGCAATAAAATTAGGATTGTGTCAGTATATTCGCATTGTGAAGGGACGGATCAAGATAAGATGGATAGTTTTTATGACGCACTCAGTAATGTAGTTGTTAGAGTAAAGGACAAGGACAGTGTTCTGCTCATGGGTGATTTTAATGCCAGGATTGGAAATCGAACAGAAGGGTATGAAAAGGTTATGGGTAAATTTGGAGAGGATATGGAGGCCAACAGGAACGGGAAACAACTCTTGGATTCTGTGCCAGTATGGGCTTAGTAATCACAAACTCTTTTTTTTAATATAAGAACATTCACCGGTATACTTGGGAAGGCAGGGGAACCAGATCTGTCATTGACTATATAATAACAGATCAGGAATTCAGGAAGGCTGTGAGGGACATACGTGTATTCAGGGGATTCTTTGATGACACTGATCACTATTTAATCTACAGTGAAATTGGGATTGTGAGGCCAAAAGTGCAGGAGGTCAGGTCCATATGTAGGAGGATAAGAGTGGAGAAACTTCAGGGTAAGGAAATCAGGCGGAAGTACATAACAGTGATCTCAGAAAGGTACCAGTTAGTTGAATGTAGTCAATTACAGTCATTGGAAAAGGAATGGACAAGGTACAGGGACACATTACTAGAAGTGGCTAAAGAATGTCTTGGAACAGTAGTGTGTAAAGGTAGGATGAAGCAAACAGCTTGGTGGAATGACATAGTCAAGGCAGCCTGTAAAAGGAAAAAGAAGGCATATCAAAAATGGCTACATACTAGAACTCAGGTAGACAGAGAAAGTTATGTTGAAGAAAGAAACAAAGCCAAACAGATAATTGCAGCAACCAAGAAGAAATATTGGGAAGACTTTGGAAGCAGGTTGGAGACTTTGGGTCAAGCTGCTGGAAAACCATTCTGGAGTGTAATTAGCAGTCTTCGAAAGGGAGGTAAGAAGGAAATGACAAGTATTTTGGACAGGTCAGGAAAACTGCTGGTGAATCCTGTTGATGCCTTGGGCAGATGGAGGGAATATTTTGAAGAGTTGCTCAATGTAGGTGAAAATATGATCAGTAATGTTTCAGATTTCGATGTACAATGGGATAGGAATGATGATGGAAATAGGATCACATTTGAGGAAGTGGAGAAAATGGTCAATAGATTGCAGTGCAATAAAGCAGCTGGGGTGGATGAAATTAAGTCAGAACTCAAAAAATACAGTGCAATGTCAGGTCTTAAATGGCTACACAGGATAATTGAAATGGCGTGGGAGTCGGTACAGGTTCCATCAGACTGGACAAAAGCAGTAATCACACCAAGCTTTAAACATGGAAACAGAAAAGATTGTAACAACTACAGAGGTATCTCTTTAATCAGCGTTGTGGGTAAAAGCTTCTCAGGTATTGTTGAAAGGAAAGTGTAAGTGTTAGTTGAGGACAAATTGGATGAAAATCAGTGTGGGTTTAGGCCTCTTAGAGGTTGTCAGGACCAGATCTTTAGCTTATGGCAAATAATGGAGAAGTGTTATGAGTGGAACAGGGAATTTTATCTATGCTTTATAGATCTAGAAAAGGCATATGACCAGGTTCCTAGGAGGAAGTTATTGTCTGTTCTATGAGATTATGGAATAGGAGGCAAACTTTTGCTCACCATTAAAGGTCTTTACATAGATAGTCAGGCAGCAGTTAGAGTTGACGGTAAATTGAGTTCATGGTTCAGAGTAGTTTCAGGGGTAAGACAAGGCAGCAACCTGTCTCCACTGTTGTTCATATTATTTATGGATCATATGTTGAAAACAATAGACTGGCTGGGTGAGAGTAAGATATGTGAACACAAAATAAGCAGTCTCGTATATGTAGATGACTTAGTTGTGATGGCAGATTCGATTGAAAGTTTGCAAAGTAATATTTCAGAGCTAGATCAGAAATGTAAGGACTATGGTATGAAGATTAGCATCTCCAAAACGAAAGTAATGTCAGTGGGAAATAGATGTAAACGGATTGAGTGCCAAATAGGAGGAACAAAGTTAGAACAGGTGGACGGTTTCAAGTACTTAGGATGCATATTCTCACAGGATGGCAACATAGTGAAAGAACTGGAAGCGAGGTGTAGCAAAGCTAATGCAGTGAGTGCTCAGCTACGATCTACTCTCTTCTGCAAGGAGGAAGCCAGTACCAAGACTAAGTTATCTGTGCACCGTTCAATCTTTCGACCAACTTTGTTGTATGAGAGCGAAAGCCGGGTGGATTCAGGTTACCTTATCAACAAGGTTGAGGTTACAGATATGAAAGTAGCTAGGATGATTGCAGGTACTAGTAGATGGGAACAATGGCAGGAGGGTGTCCACAATGAGGAAATCAAAGAAAAACTGGGAATGAACTCTATAGATGTAGCAGTCAGGGCACACAGGCTGAGATGGTGGGGTCATGTTACATGCATGGGAGAAGCAAGGTTACCCAGGAGGCTCATGGGTTCAGCAGTAGAGGGTAGGAGGAGTCGGGGTAGACCAAGGAGAAGGTACCTGGATTCGGTTAAGAATGATTTTGAAGTAATAGGCTTAACATCAGAAGAGGCACCAATGTTAGCACTGAATAGGGGATCATGGAGGAATTTTATAAGGGGGACCATGCTCCACACTGAACGCTGAAAGGCATAATCAGTCTTAAATGATGATGAACATTGCAAAGCGATATGAAATGGAACAATTCTTTGAGGATTGTGGTAGGGAAGGCAAATGGTTGACTTTGGTTTATTGGGAGAATTTTAGAAAAGTGTGGTTCATTTGCAAAGTACTGCTTAAGTGGTTGGGATCTGCACCATGTTGGATTGAAAGAAAACATTGAAGCAATTCAGAGGCGAGCTGCTGGATTTGTTACTGGTAGGTTGGATCAGCATGCAACTGTTACATATATGCTTCGGGAACTCAAATGAGAATCCCTGGAGGGAAGAAATTCATTTCAAAGAACACTACTGAGAAAGTTCAGAGAACCAGCATTTGAAGCTAACTGTAGAATGATCCTACTGCTGCCAACTTACATTTTGTGTAGAGAACATAAGATAAGATATGAGAAATTAGGGCTCATATGCAGCCATACAGACAGCCATTTTTCCCTTGCTCTATCTGTGAGTGGAACAGGTAAGGCCACAACTAGTTGTGCTAAAGGGTATCCCCTGCCATGCACCATACAGTGGTGCAGAGTATTGTATGTAGATGTAATAAATGCTTCTGTATGTATCAGACCCTGAGGTTTGAATCTACAAAATTGCTTACACACAATAAACGCCACCTCTACTGAAGTGATAGGAACCTGCTTTGCAACCATTTTTGAAATTTTTATAAATCTTGTGCAGTATTTTAGAAAAATCAGTAATCTTTTTGTCTGTGTCTTTCATACAATGCAGTTACTTGTTCTGAAATGATCTGCAGGCTTGTCACTCAGCAGTTGCCAAGTGATCAATTTATTTTACATGGTTTGTAAGTTTTTCATCATGATTATACAATTTGTTAATGTAACTAGCAACAAATAACACGAGATTATTTCAGCTGTTTCACTTTCTGACGCAATGAATGAATCAGCATAAACATCATTACTGAATGTCTCCAGATCCTTTGACACTTTCATTGCTAAAGATTCTATTTGCCGTGCACACTCTGTAACTATGTTCGTAATTTGAGAAGATAGTTTGTTCTCCAAACAAACTATCTTGTCAGTCATTAAAACTTTCTGCCAAATTATCTTTCTTAAACTTCACTAAATCAAGCTTACCATAGGGCATGAAATAAATTATTGAACAATCAAGGTGTTATGGATCTTAGCTTCCGTGTAGGAGCCATGTTTCATCATGCTTGAAGTTGCAATGAACTCGTCCAATCAGCAAGTTTTTTCTGGTGAACTTGGTTTTCTTGTATGATATTCGTAGGGTCTGTAATGTTACTTTGTTGAAAATATATAATATTCATCTTTCAGTTCATTCATCTTAGTTGCCATTATGTCTTCTCTTTCCCCTTCAGACAACTTGCACCCATCATCGAGTTGTTGTGGCATCGGGTCTACCATAATCCTTCACATACTCACCATGGCCAGCTGGCCAAGCTATTGAAATACACACCACTGTCTCTCATGCCACAATCTGGTTTCTTGTGATGTCACACACCTCCATTTCATATTGCAGCTACTTTGTTAATGACAACATGGAGTAGCACAAGGTTCCGTTGTGTTTGTATCGAGCACACTGCTAGTGCCAAAAATAGTGTGACAATTTTGTGATGAAGGAATCTGCATAAACAGAGTGCAGAAAACATACATAAATATGAACATAGACTTAAACATAATAAATTCATGTAAACTAGACAAATTGTTAGCATTATGTATTAAAATAAATCTTTAATAATATAACTTATTAAAATGAATACTTTAACAACTTTGAATTTTATATCTGCTATGTAGTTCAACTGGCAACGGCCTTGCCGCAGTGGATACACCGGTTCCCGTCAGATCACCGAAGTTAAGCACTGTCGGGTGTGGCCAGCACTTGGATGGGTGACCATCCGGGCCGCCACGCGCTGTTTCCATTTTTCGGGGTGCACTCAGCCTCGTGATACCAATTGAGTAGCTACTCAACTGAATAGTAGCGGCTCCGGTCAAAGAAAACCATCGTAACGACCGGGAGAGCGGTGTGCTGACCACACGCCCCTCCTATCCGCATCCTCAGCTGAGGATGACACGGCGGTCGGATGGTCCCGATGGGCCACTTGTGGCCTGATGACGGAGTGCTATGTAGTTCAACTGATGGAATTTCATCATTAAAAGAGACTTTTAAATTTTTGCACTCAACACACACAATCTCACATGCAAAACTTTACTGTAATTGTATGCCAGTTTTGATCTTTTATGTTATCCTATGATGATGCCAGATAATTGTGACCAGACTCTTTGAGCCCAGGATTCATCAGTGTGGTTGTAACTCTTCCACTTGCCTTTGTGTACAGTCAGCCATGCACAGGCTTCAGAATTGTGGCTGCTACCTTCACCTCTGTGTACTGGCAGCAGTCCAGCCTTTCACGAGCCAAACAATATCCTATCAAATATCCAAACAAACAATCCCATTGAGTTATTGTTTACTGTCTTGACCCATGACTACCCAGTGATAGGCTATTTCAAACCCTTCCCTGGTTCACCTTGTGTCCATTTTAATTAGTTCTCCAAAGAGATTCATCAAGGCAACACAAATAAATGCAGCTTTTAAATGATTTACACACTCCCTTGACAACCCCAGTATATATTCTTTAACATACCACATCAGAATTATTATGATTAGTAAGTTGTATCCCACATGTACCTACGATACTATTTAAACATGATATAAATAAATAAATTCCTGACTGATACCCATGTAAATAAACAACAAAATTTTATTCTAACCCCAGATCATGGGATAATCACAACTCTGCTAGAAGAAACTCTTGAACATTTAAATCTGGTTACTGATATGGATTCAAGAAAATCAACAATATACCCCTGCTACTATCGACATTATTAAAATACCAGTATAAATCTAACTCCAGCATACCAAACTCAAGTTACAGATGCCATTCCTCATGTCACACTTGCGCATTAGTATCATTTTAACAAACCTTACCACCAGACTTGGAAGAGCAGTTGAATGGAATGGACAGTGTCTTTAAAGGAGGATATCAGATGAACATCAACAAAAGCAAAACGAGGATAATGGAATGTAGTCGAATTAAGTTGGTGATGCTGAGGGAATTAGATTAGGAAATGAGACACTTAAAGTAGTAAAGGAGTTTTGCTATTTGGAGAGCAAAATAACTGATGATGGTTGAAGTAGAGAGGATATAAAATGTAGACTGGCAATGGCAAGGAAAGCGTTTCTGAAGAAGAGAAATTTGTTAACATCGAGTATAGATTTAAGTGTCAGGAATTCATTTCTAAAAGTATTTGTATTGAGTGTAGCCATGTATGGAAGTGAAACATGGATGATAAATAGTTTGGACAAGAAGAGAACAGAAGCTTTCGAAATGTGGTGTTACAGAAGAATGCTGAAGATTAGATGGGTAGATCACATAACTAATGAGGAAGTATTGAATAGGATTGGGGAGAAGAGAAGTTTGTGGCACAACTTGACCAGAAGAAGGGATCGGTTGGTAGGACATGTTCTGAGGCATCAAGGGATCACTAATTTAGTATTGTAGGGCAGCGTGGAGGGTAAAAATCGTAGAGGGAGACCAAGAGATGAATACACTAAGCAGATTCAGAAGGATGTAGGTTGCAGTAGGTACTGGGAGATGAAGAAGCTTGCACAGGATAGAGTAGCATGGAGAGCTGCATCAAACCAGTCTCAGGACTGAAGACCACAACAACAACAACCACCAGTGCACACCCTTATATACATCAGTAATGAAATCTACCCAAAATTTTAGTCATGACAAAAATACCCACAGATATTTTCAATTCAAAATAATGTATTTAAGTTACTCCCTGTTCTTCACCTACATCTGCATCTACATCTATCTGATTACTCTGCAATTCACACTTAAGTGCCTGACAGAGGATTCTTTGATCCACCTTCTGACTATTTCTCTGCCATTCCACTCTCCAACAGTGCATGGGAAAAATGAACATTTAAATCTTTCTGTATGAGCTCTGGTATCTCTTGTTTTATTATGGTGATCTTTTGTCCACATGTAGGTTGGTGACAATAAAATATTTTCTCATTCAGAGGAGAAAATTGGTGATTGAAATTTTGTGAAAAGATCTTACTACAGTGAAGAACTCCTTCATTTTAATGATTGCTATTCCAACATGCTTTTCATATCTGTGACACTCTCTCACCTATTTCATGATAATATGATGAACAAGCCAGTCTCTTTAGTGGACCTATTTCATCTTTTAAGCATTCTACCATTAAAACAAATGTTGGTTTGTCTTCCCCGCAACATTACCTATGTACTCATTCCAATCTGTTGTTCATAATAGTATTTCCTAGGTATTTAGTCGAACTGACTGACAAAATTTGTGAGATTTATTATGTAACTGAAATTTAATGGATTTATTTTTGTACTCATGCGGATGAGATCTGTTTAATTCATTTTACAATTGGTTTTGAACATCAGATGACTTTACAAGATAATAAATGACAGCATGTCCGCAAACAGTCTAAGAAGTCTCCTCAGATTGTCTCCTAAATTGTTTATATTGTTAGGAACAGCAGAGGGAGTATAATTCTTCCTTGGGGAAATGCTGGATATCGCTTCTGTTGTTCTTTATGATTTTCTGTCAATCACTATGCACTGTGATATTTCTGAACAGGAAATCACGAATCCTGTCACACAATTTGATTAGCAATCTCATTGAGGAATGGTGTCAAAAGCCTTCTGCAAACCTAGAAATATGGGATTAATTTGAGATCCCCTGTTGATAGCACTCATTACCTGGTGGGAATAAAGAGCTAGTTGTGTTTCGCAAGAATGATATTTTTCCAGCCCGTGCTAACTACATATCAGTAAACATTACCTTCAAGGTAATTCATAATGTTTGAACACAGTATATATTTCAAAATCCTACTAAAATCAACATTAGTGATATGGTCTCTGTTGATCCATTGTGAACATGGGAAGGAACCAATTATTAATTTATTCTGGCTGTCAAATGTAACCTCTGTCCATACTGCCTTACAAGAGCTATCTACTTCAATTTCACTGCAAGATAAACTACTTCTAAAGGAACAAAGATGCTGTACTTAATCCCTTCTTTCTGAACATGGTTATGTCCTTTGTAAAAATTTGGTAGAACTTATCTCTGGCTTTTCCCAGCTTTCAGTATTTATAACAATTTGAGCTTCAGTGCTTTCTCTTAGCACTTGGAGGTCTAGTTCTTTCCCAACACAGCTCTAACAGTTTAAAACTACAATATTGATAGTTGCTGTGTCCACCCTCTTCCTGTGTTCATCCTGCATCCTTTGAAATTGAAGCTCTTTCTGCTCTTTCTTGAGGCCCTCTAACCTAAAAATCTGCCCAATCCATTCAACACAGGCCCCGCTACTTCTGTAGCTTCCTCCTGCGTGTAGTGGACACCTGACCTTTTAAGCAGGACCTGAAACCGTACCATCCCATGGTGCAAGTGTAGGAATCAACCTACATGGCCACATTAACTATGTGAGCCTCTGATTCAGACCCTCTACTCGGCTCTGTACTATGAATTGACAGTCGGTCCTGTTGACAATGCTTCAGATGGTGAGCTCTGCCTTTATCTTGCAAGCAAGACTGGCAGTCTTTGCCACTTCAGCTAGCCACATGAAACCAGAGAGAATCTCTTCTTATCCAAAGCAACATATATAATAGTACTGACATGAGCCACCACTGGCAGCTGGCTGCACCCTTTGCTCTTCATGGCACGCAGAAGCACACATTCCATATCTGGAGCGACTCCTCACAGTTTGCACACAGAGTGCATACTGGATTTCTTCCCCTTCTTAGCACCCATATCCCTAAGGTTCCCCATTACACGCCTGACATTGGAGTTCCCAGCTACCAGCAAACCCAACCTTTGTGAAATCCCAGATCTTGGGGCCGAGAGGCTTCCTCTGGAACAGTGTGAGTGGCTGCATGTGACTCAGAATCATTGTCAGCTACAGATAGTGCCCAAAACTTGTTAGTCAGACAAACCAGGGAGGCCCTTCAATTGGATCTCCGAAAAGTCTTTCCTTGCATGCTACACTGTGCCGTGAAACAACCTCCCACTTGACCACATGTGAGGGGTCATCCTCAATGCAGGCAATACATGGGGTGGTAACAGTAGTGGGACAGTTAGAGGACACATGGTACATACTGGATGTGCTCTGAATTCCCTCATTTAGTCCCCCATAGTGATGCCCATTGGTGACAGCTTCAAGTTGTTTGTCCAAAGCCAGTACCACCTGGAACTGCTCACATCTGAATGCAGCAATCGCAGTCCCTATCTGTGCTAAAATTGGAGGAACTTTTGAATAAACTGTAATTAAAACACTGAGCTCACAAACAAAATGATGTGCCCTGAGGTGCTGCTGCCCAACTAATGAGCTCTACAACTGAAACTGACTGCTCACATGAAAAAAAAACCTCTCGTCACAAAAAAAGAAAAATAACTGTGGAAATATATACTGTACAATAATTAAAACTTGTAACTGTGGCTGTGGAACTAGAATCACAAATATGCAAGTAATCAAAGGTTTTAGACCGAAATGAACACAATAAATAAAACTGTTTGTTTCTTCTTGGTGTTGGAAGCTTGTTACAAATCACAAATGAAACACTGTACCCTTGAACTGCTGCTGCCCGGATGAGAACTGTTGCCAAACTAATGAGTTATGCAGCTATAATTGACTGCTCACAAGAATGATTCAGTTGAGACTCTGACATTTATCTAGCAATGCAATTCATGTTATGCAGCATAAGTATACAACAGTTAACCATAAACAAACATTTTAAGAAAATAATACTCTGTTGTATTTCAGATACCTAATGGTACCTTGGATACTGGTTAGTCCAGTCTATAGGCACTGGTATGTGTGCACTCAGCTGCTTCAAATGGCCCATGATACAATTCAAACTTTTTTTTTTTAGTTTTCTCATTAGTAGCATTTGACTTCTCTTTTATTTGGACCAATACTTCATCAACTGGTTTAATTTAATTGTCTTATATATGGTATCATGACTTTTCTTTCTTTCAGTTCCCGTCCTTAACATCCGCTGCTTGACTAATTTCCTTCTCTTGACTGGTTACCATGTGGGCTGGAGGAAAGTCTACATTTTCTGCCATTAAATTCCCTGGCTTCTCCCTGTTGTGACCTCATATATCAAGAAACCAGTTGCAAAACTTTTTATGGTTTTCATTAGATCTTCAAACATAGATAGGTAATCCATCATGGTTGTGTGTTTCTTGCTAGAAAAGGTACTGTGAAGTCTACTCGATTCTCACATGTTCCTCTCAGCAGGATTGTGTGCTGGAACTTTCAGTTCCCTTCTTTAGCACCTGCTGCTTGACTGATATTTCCTTCTCTTGACCGGTTACCATGTGCTGCAATGTCATCCCCTCCAATGTGAAGATGCCGTCCATAATGTGAAGATGCCCTCTATGACTTGAAGATGCTGCTCACAACTTGAAGATGCTACCCCCTACATGAAGACACCATCTGCTACATTGACTGCCCCATTGGACATGGAACAATGCAGTCTGTGCAACATGAATGAGCCCAGATATGCTGTTAAATGCTGCTGCTCCCAGCCTTGCTGAGAATGTGACATTTATATGCTGTCTGCCACAATATGCACAATGCGAAGCTGCCCCTCATGGGCCACTTGCACTGTAGAGCAATGAGGTGGAGTGACCGGTACCACATGCGTAGTCTCGGACAAGATGCTGCTCACCTCCGATACCATCTGCTGCAGTCCTTTGCTGCTTCTATTGCACCTGCTCATCTCCTTCCACAACTGCACATGCACTTTTGGACCTAACTCCTGTAAGTGGACTGGCTGCACTGCTGATGCTGCACTACTGATACAGTGCTGCTCTCAAGCCCAATACTAACTTCGTAGTCTACTAAAGGTATTTTATTATTCTTTTAATAGGACAACCAATCCTGAAACTAAAATTCTCAACAAGAAGTAACAAACACAGTTGTATTCAGGACAGAAACTTTAATTTCAAGGCTTAATACCATCTGAGAAATTTCATTTGCAGTTAAACCCTGGAACAGAATGAGAAAACCCATTTACGAGCACACTGATAGTTTTATATGCACTATCACTGTGGTTGGTGTATGACCTAATTATTTGTTGGCTGAACTAGTTGTGAAATCTGAGGGGGTCAGTTGTGCACTGTCACTTTAAAGCCCATGCACTTAACACAGAACTGATCTCTTCAGGTCATTGCCAATATTTTTGTGAATAAAATGTAAAATGCATCTGTGGTATATAAACATGCATATTTCAATGCCTGATTGATGAACATTTTAGTGTATTCTTCAGACAAATATTGGGATTGCAGCCATTTGTTGTTTAATTCATTGCACGATAATTTGGCTGGGCACCTGCTAGTCATCTTCAGGTGAGTCATCAAAGACTGATGACGAGTTGCTGTGTTCCACAACATATGAGAGTATTATGCGCATGCATCAAAATCAAGTTGACAGACGGACCACACTTCCCAGTGGCAGCGCTCTCACTAGTGGAATTGTAGAACTGTCCTCTGCATTACTGCTTGTTGCTGCCATTGGAGCACTCAGTCATCTTCAATTAGAACAAATTTGTCATTACAGTAACCTCTCTCCTTATATATGTATATAAAAGGCAATGTTTCAACTGACTGACTCACTGTCTCATCATTGCCCACCCTACCACTAAGGATGTTGTTGTGTTATGATCTTCAGTCCAGAGACTGGTTTGATGCAGCTCTCCATGCTACATTATCCTGTGCAAGCTTCCTCATCTCTGAGTAAATAGTGCAACACAACCTACCTCTTTCTGAATCTGGTTAGTGCATTCATCCCTCGGTCTCCCTCTATGATTTTTACCCTCCACGCTTCTATCCAATATTAAATTAGTGATCCCTTGATGCCTCAGAACATGTCCTACCAACCAATCCCTTCTAGTCAAGTTGTGCCACAAATTCCTCTTCTCCCCAATTCTGTTCAGTACCTCCTCATTAGTTATGTGATCTACCCATCTAATCTTCAGCATTATTCTGTAGCGCCACATTTTGAAAGCTTCTATTCTCTTCTTGCCTAAACTATTTATTGTCCATGTTTCACTTCCATACATGGCTACACTCCATACAAATACTTTCAGAAATGAATTCCTGACACTTAAATCTATACTCGATGTTAACAAATTTCTCTTCTTCAGAAACGCTTTACTTGCCACTGCCAGTCTACATGTTATATCCTCTCTACTTCAACCATCATCAGTTATTTTGCTCCCCAAATAGCAAAACCCATCTACTACTTTATGTGTCTCATTTCCTAATCTAATACCCTCAGCATCACCCGATTTAATTCGACTACATTCCATTATCCTCATTTTGCCTTTGTTGATGTACATCTTATATCCTCCTTTCAATATACTGTCCATTCAGTTCAACTTCTCTTCCAGGTCCTTTTCTGTCTCTGACAGACTTACAATGTCATCAGCAAACCTCAAAGTGTTTATTTCTTCTCCATGGATTTTAATTCCTACTCTGAATTTTTCTTTTGTTTCCTTCACTGCTTGCTCAATATACAGATTGAATAACATTGCAGATAGGCTACAACTCTGTCTGACTCTCTTCCTAATCACTGCTTCCCTTTCATGCCCCTTGACTCTTATAATTATGATGTGGTTTCTGTACAAATTGCAAATAGCCTTTTGCTCCCAGTATTTGACCCCTGTCACCTTCAGAATTTGAAAGAGAGTATTTCAGTCAACATTGTCAAAAGCTTTCCCTAAGTCTAAAAATGGTAGAAAAGTAGGTTTGCCTTTCCTTAATATATCTTTTAAGGTAAGTTGTTGGTTCAGTATTGCCTCACGTGTTCCAACATTTCTGCGGAATCCAAAGTGATCTTCCTCGAGGTCGGCTTCTACGAGTTTTTCCATTCGTCTGTACAGAATTTGTGTCAGTATTTTGCAGCAGTGACTTATTAAACTGATAGTTTTGTAATTTTCACACCTGTCAACACCTGTATTCTTCGGGATTGGAATTATTATATTCGTCTTCAAGTCTGAGGCTATTTCGCCTGTCTCATACGTCTTTCTCACCAGAAGGTAGAGTTTTGTCATGGTTGGCTCTAACAAGGCTATCAGTAGTTCTAATGGAATATTGTCTGCTCCTGGGGCCTTGTTTCGGTTTAGATCTTTCAGTGCTCTGTCAAATTCTTCACGCAGTAGCATATCTCCCTTTTCATATTCATCTGTGTCCTCTTCCATTTCCATAATATTACCAAGTACATCACCCTTGTATAGACCCTCTATATACTCCTTCCACTTTTCTGCTTTCCCTTCTTTGCTTAGAACCGGGTTTCCATCTGAGCTCTTGATATTCATACAAGTGGTTCTCTTCTCCCCAAAGGTCTCTTTAATTTTCCTGTAGGCAGTATCTATCTTACCCCTAGTGAGATAAGCTTCTACATCCTTACATTTGTCCTCTAGCCATCCCTGCTTAGCCATTTTGAACTTCCTGTCGATCTCATTTTTGAGACGTTTGTATTCCTATTTTCCTGCTTCATTTACTGCATTTTTATATTTTCACCTTTCATCAATTAAATTCAATATCTCTTCTGTTGCCCAAGGATTTCTGCTAGCCCTCGACTTTTTATCTACTTGATCCACTGATGCCTTCACTATTTCATCTCTCAAAGCTACCCATTCTTCTTCTACTGTATTTCTTTCCTCTGCTCTTGTCCATTGTTCCCTAATGTTTTCTCTGAAATTCTCTACAACCTCTCATTTTTCCAGTTTATCCATGTCCCATCTCCTTAAAACGCCACCTTTTTGCAGATTCTTCAGTTTTAATCTGCAGTTCATAACCAATAAATTGTGGCCGGGGTCCACATCTGGACCTGGATATGTCTTACAATTTAAAACCTGGTTCCTAAATCTGAAACCTTCCAGTGTCTCCAGGCCTCTTACACATATACGATCTTCTTTCATGATTCTTAAATCAAGTGTTAGCGATGATTAAGTATGCTATGTGCAAAATTCTACCAGGTGGCATACTCTTTTGTTCCTTACTCCCATTCCATATTCACCTACTACTTTTACTTCTCCTCCTTTTCCTATTGTCGAATTCCAGTCCCCCATGACTATTAAATTTTTGTCTCCCTTCACTATCTGAATAATTTCTTTTATTGCATCATACATTTCTTCAATCTCTTCATCATCTGCGGAGCTAGTTGGCATATAAACTTGTACTACAGTGGTAGGTGTGGACTTCGTATCTATCTTGGCTACAATAATGCATTCACTATGCTGTTCGTAATAGTAGCTTACCCGCACTCCCTATTTTTTTATTCATTATTAGATCTACTCCTGCATTACCCCTATTTGTTTTTATATTCACCTGACCTGAAGTCTTGTTCCTCCTTCTACCGAACTTCACTAATTTCCACTATATCTGACTTTAATGTATCCATTTTCCTTTTTAATTTTCTAACCTACCTGCCTGATAAAGGTGTCTGACATTCCACACTCTGACCCGTAGAATGCCAGTTTTCTTTCTCCTGATAACGACATCCTCCTGAGTAGTCCCCGCCCAGAGCCCGGAGATCCGAATGTGGGACTATTTTACCTCCGGAATATTTTACCCAAGAGGACACCATCATCATTTAACTATATAGTAAAGCTGCGTGCCCTCTGGAAAAATTACGGCTGTAGTTTGCCATTGCTTTCAGCCATTCACAATACCAGCACAATAAGGTCATTTTGGTTAATTTTACAAGGCCAGATCAGTCAGTCATCCAGACCGTTGCCCCTGCAACTACTGAAGAGGCTGCTGCCCCTCTTCAGGAACCACATGTTTGTCTGGCCTCTCAATAGATACCCCTCTGTTGTGTTTGCACCTATGGTATGGCTATCTGTATGGCTGAGGCACACAAGCCTTCCCACCAGCGGCAAGATCCATGGTTGTGGGGGAGGGGACTAAGGATAGAAACTCAAAATTTACAGAAGGCATTGATCTTATACTATAGACATTGTTTTAGAAGGTATTTTTCTATATTCCATCCCTAAGGAAGTGAAATAGGAGATTAAAGAATGTTTGGAAACATCACACTATTAAGGCAGTTTTGAAGTTAGACCTATGAAAATTGCTATATGGCTTCTTGGTCAGAATAAAGAAATATATTTTTGGAAATTTAGTGCTTATGGGAGTCAAATAGTGAGTGTAAAAACTTTTTAAAAATAGTTCATTATTAATGAACTGCTGTAGTATTTTTAGAGCTATATAGAGCTATGTCTGTGAAAATTGGTATTTGACTTCCCGATTGCAAGTAAAAAGTGCATGTTTCAGTGCTTTTGGATATTCGACCCCTAGGGGAGTTGAAATAGGGGATGAAAGTTTTTATAGAAATATTTCATTATGCAAGCATATTTGAAGCTAAATCTATGAAAATTTGTGTTTTGGCTTTTCTGTCAGAAATTTTAAAAAATACACATTTCATGGTTTTTTCGAAACTCAACCCCTAGGGGGCAAAATAGGAGGTAAAATGTTTTATGAAAATATTTCTTTGTGAAAGCATAAGTTTTAAGAATATATTTTGTTATATTAAAAAAGTTTTAGGGCTTAATCTATAAAAATTGGTATTTCACTTCTCAGTTAGATGTTAAGGAATATGTCTTAGGGGGTGGAAATATCATCATAAGAACCCAAAGGAATGATTAACAAAACCTTTGGACTGCAGCTATCAGAATCACTTTTTGATGAGAAGTACATTCAGAAAAGAACATGCT
Organism: Schistocerca cancellata; assembly: GCF_023864275.1. Lineage (NCBI taxonomy): Eukaryota > Metazoa > Arthropoda > Insecta > Orthoptera > Acrididae > Schistocerca > Schistocerca cancellata. The sequence continues at coordinate 433,598,197 of NC_064627.1, forward strand.
TCTATGGCCTTAATTAGTATGCAAACTCTAGAAGATGTTGTGATTAGTGAACAACATAAAAAATTGATTTAAGAAAACCAAAAACAACTCTGCAGACCATACAGTCTATGTGAGCAAGGCAGTGAGCACTAAGCTAGTGAATCTATGATAACAATTAAGTTCACAAAGTCAGTTAGGACAGTTAATCACAATCTGTAATAAAAATATGTGTGCAGAGCCCTCAAAAATTATAACTAAGAAAGAGTTGTGTTACATAGCAAATTGTAGTACAACTGATACTAGAGAAGAAGGACATAGCCAAGGAAATTTGGCATATTGCATCACTTTATGTTAAATAACACTCACCAAATACATGATGATACTTATGCTCAGTATACTGAATTTAGTTATACTCTTTCTGATTTTGAATTGCATAGTAATTTAATTGTGCTAAAATAATCTTAAATGTGGTGTACATAGGTTTTCCTCCATTTTAGAGAAACATTTGAGCTGTGGTGCTTCATGTACATAATATTATTTTCATATTCTTACAATGCCATGTGCAAGAAATATTGAGTGATACAGAAAAGCTTTGCTAGATATGTATATAGTATTATTGTAAACAGCTGTAATAGTGTTCAAAATACAGCTTAATGCTGTATGATGTTTGAAACATGACTAGCTCATGCTCCTTCTTCCACAACACAGGATTGGTATCTTAATTAATTAATGCAATCGTGGTTGTTGGTATTGTGATATAATTCTCGTATAAAAAAATAACTCCGAGAAATAGGATAAGTTGCTACTCACAGTCTCTTATCAATAACCCACAGTAAAAATTGCACCATTTACAGTTTCTGAGTTCTCTAATAATTTCATGAATGGCTTGATTTTATGTGGCAGTTGCTTGTGAACACTTGCTGCAGGAAGAAAATTGTCATATTTTTGTAATTTCAGTTGACAGCTGTTTGAGATCCTTCATAGTCATCTTCAATTTCACTCTTAATGTTATCTCATTCCGTTTAGGAATCAATCCCCCCGTGTTCATCCAGACAATCTAAGGCACTAGTCAGAAGGGCAATATGCATCCTCACCCCATACTAGCTTCTGTGAGCTCCAAAGTGAAAATGTGTGTTGGACCAGGATTCAAACCCAGGATCTCTTGCTTACTAGGCAGTTGCATTAACCACTGCATCACCCAGACACTGTGTTTATTGCAGTTGTATAGACTATTTCAGCAGGCCTCTCAGCTGACCCAAATTCCCACCTAGCGCCACCTATCCACAGTCACCATCAATGTCCTCCATGCTCACTACTTTCAGATTTCCACAGGAGGTTAACGTAATTGTGCATCTGCACTGAAGATGCTGGATTCATTGTCCATTGAGGCGAATCAGATGTATGAATGCTTGGTCTCTGTTGTTTTGGACATGCCCAAAAGAACAGGCACACCGCAGAATATGGTCAGAATGACGTCAAATTGCAATGGAATATTAATGGAGAAGGGGGAAAATGTATGGCAGAAGAAAAATAAATAGTTACAAAATGTAGGAATAGATGGCGCTGTGAGCAGCTTAATTTAGTAGTGGTCAACTACAAATTACAAAAGAATCATACGACAATGTGTAAGGTGTACATTTGACATTAAACAAGCTGTACTACTCAGTGTGCATCGGTGTACAGGTGTGATACTGTTAGTTACGCAAGCCCATCCACCACAGCAAGGTCATATCACATCGGATGGGAAAAATTGGTTTTTAATTGTCCCGAGGCCAAAAACCACATAAAAAGCATGAATCACATTGGTTTTTAACTGTCCTGAGTCCAAAAACGACATAAAAAGCATAAATCACATCAGTTTTAAATCATCCTGAGGCCATATCTGTGCAAAAAGCATCAATCCATATCGAATCAGATTATTAATTTCCATGTGACTGGCACAAAACATGTTCAATATGCTGCCCACCATTTTCTGCAACAAGTTAAAATCGAGAAACAGCATGTTCCACAAATGGTTGAAGTGTTTCTGGGGTCACGTTCAGAATGTGTTGTGGAATATGTGCTTTCAATGCAGCTAAGTTTGTAATCAGAACACTGAACACAACATCTTTCAGGTAGCCCCACAGCCAGAAGTCACACATATTAAGATCAGGTGATCAGGATAGCCAGGATGTAGGGAAATGGCGGCTGATAATTCTAGTTTTTCCAAAATGGCACTTCAGCAGCTGCTTAACTGGATTTGCAATATGCGGAGGGTTGCCACCTTGCATAAAAATGATCCCATCCACACATCCATGCTGTTGGAGAGCTGGAATGACGTGGTTGCACAAAAGACACTCACAGCCCTTACCAGTGACGGTACAGGTAACAGGACTGGAAGCACCTGTCTCTTCAAAAAAAGATGGCCTTATGATAAATGAAGTGGTACTGGTTCATTTGCGTGTGGTTAATCCATTGCCCATATTCGACAATTCTGTGTATTGACATAACCTTTCAGATGGAAGTGGGCCTTGTCTGTCCACAAAATCTTCCATGGCCCATCATTGTCCACTTTGTACAAACCGGAAATTCTAAAGCAAAGATCTCTCTTCCTGGCAGGTCAACAGGAAGCAACTCCTGCACATGGATAATTTTGAATGGATCACAAAGAAGGATATTTCATAGGATCTTATGCACTGTGCTCTTGGGTATGTCCAATGTTCAAGTAATTCTCCGTGCACTACATGTTTGCACACCACCACTCGTCTCCTCCTGCATTGCTGTGGCCACTCCTCCCACTGGCGTAAAATCAATTCACTTTCTACCTCTACCAGGTTGCACAGCAAAATAAGGCATCTTTTTGAATTTCTGAGTCATTTGCTCCAGAGCCGTGGCAGTCATCGAACCAACGCCTTTTTTTCAAACCCTTCAGTGTCTGGAACTTCTGCAGATGATGATGATGTTTGGTTTATGCGGCGCTGAACTGCGCTGGTATCAGCGCCCGTACAAATTCCCAACCTTTGCTCAGTCCAACCTTGCGACTTCCGTGAATGATGATGAAATGATGAGGACAATGCAAACACCCCGTCATCTTGAGGGAGGTGAAAATCCCTGACCCCGCCGGGAATCGAACCCGGGATCCCGTGCTCGGGAAGCAAAAACGCGACTGCAAGACAACGAGAACTTCTGCAGAGTGACATGTGCACACTCATCATTCTTGTAATACAGCTTTATAAGCAGAGTGCTATCCTGCATTGAGACACTTGTAGTGAACATCGGAGATGCGAAAGGAGGAAAAGCCATGTTCCCGGGGTGTTCGTGCACATGACAGGTGTTTTCATTTGCATATTCTGACACATACAGTACCATCTACTGATCAATTTTCACACTATTTTTCTTCTTCTGCCATACGTTTTCCTCCTCCTGTGATAATATTCCATTGCAATTTGATATCATTCTGACCAGTGGCGTTATTTATACAGCATTTCTAAAGTTTAACTTTAATTATAATCACCCTATATAAGAAGTAAATTGAAGGTGGAGGGGGAAGAATAGGGAAGTAAAGAAACTCTTGATGTCAGTTGCATTGGGCCTCCTAAATCAGTGGCAATGAGGGAAAATATCTGCCGGACCGGGATTTGAACCTGGGCTTGGCCGAGATGTGTCGTGAGACAGTCTGTGCAATTGAAATAAACCCTGTGCAGATGGCACAGTGGTTAACGCAACTGCCTAGTAAGCAGAAGATCCTGGGTTTGAATCCTAGTCTGGCACACTTTTCCACATGGTATCGCTGATTTCATATAAAGTCCCAACACAGCTGACACCAATAGTGCCTTCCCTTTCCTTTCCTTTCCTTTCCTTTCTCCCCCTTCCAACTTGAATTTATGTATGACAGCTGCAGATTCTTTGTGGCATCTGTTCTTTCAGACATGTCCGTACAACACACACCACACATTCATATAAAGGAGGATATAAGATGGCTTTTAATAAAAGTAATAAAAAATAATGGAACATAGTTAAATTAAATCAGGCAATGCTGACAGAATTGGATTAAGTAATGATACACTGAAAATAGTGGATGAATTTTGGTATTTGGACAGTAAAATAACTGATGGGCAGCAAAATAACTGATGATGGTCAAAGTAGAAATGAAGTAGAATGTACACAGGCACTCAAGAAAAGTGTGTCTGAAGAAGAGAAATATGTTAAGATTGAATATAAATTTAAAGTGTTAGGAAGTCTTTTCTGAAGTCAGTTGTATGGAGTGTAGCCTTGTACAGAAGTGAAATGTAGATGACACGCAGTTCAGACAAGAGTAAAACTGAAACTTTTGTAGTGTGGTGCTACAGAAGGATGCGGAAGGTCAGGTGGGTTTATTGTGAACTAATGAGTAGATACTGAAAGGATTTGGGGAGAAAAGAAATTTGTGACATAATTTGACTGAAAGCATTTCTAAGACATCAGGTAATTATCAATTTAGTATTGGAGGGATGTGTGTGGGGTAAAAATTGCAGAGGGAGGCCAAGAGGTGAGTATAGTAAGCAGGTCCAAATAGATGTGGGCTGCAGTTTACTTGGAGATGAACTTGTTCACGCAGGATAGAGTAGTGTGGAAAGCTGCATCAAACCAGTCTTCAGACTGAGGATCACAACAGCAATGTGTTGTTTGTGTTTGGATTTTTGCCCCATTATGGTACTGCTAAGTACTGGCCAACCCTTTTGTCTCCTTGTAATTTTATAGTTTTTCAAAGTGGATTTTTCTTGGTGAAATAAATAAAAATATGATGGCTTTTAGATTTGACAATAGGTTATTAAGTCTTCAGAATATGTGTACTTTGCTTTATCAGATGAAAAATGATTTTATATATTGCACTCAAAAGCATTCTTATTGCATTGCTATTTCAGCACAAAAATCTGGTTTTATCTAAATGGTTTTGTTCACTCTGTAATTGTGTATATGCTGTAATCAAAGTTACTGACAGATTGAGTGGGTGTACTGGACCAGGACTCAAACCAAGACCAGGACTCAAACCAAGTCCTTGCCTTATGGAGTTATTGCTCTCACCACCAGACATTTCCATAAGACAGAGCTATTGCCCACCTGAAGCTATGAATCAAGTAAATTGTATTCCTGCATGAGACACTCACTAAGACACAAGAGTTTTGTTTTAAGTCCTGGTCTGGCATGCATACTGTTTTAATCTATCAAGAAATTGCACCAGGTGTTGTAGTTTGCGATGCTGCTGTATACTTCCCATCATTATGTCCACCATAATTTAGAAGTTACTTACCAAATTAGAATACTCTCTATTCTTCAGTGGACTTATAAAATGAAATTGCAAGAAAATATGCATTTCACTAGTATTTGTTAGTAGGTCTTCCATGACAAGCAGTCTGTGCTTTCCATGTCTTCCATAATCAATGGATTTGTTCCTGTGGAAAACAGATTACACAGTGGCTGATGTGCAACACATGTGAACTATCCACACAGGTGTTTCAATTTTACAAAATGAAGTACTTTCTATATTCCTAGGAAGTAATAAAGCAAATAACACTTAAATGAGCATATATGCTTTATCTTTCTGTTATTTAATCTTGATATAATTTTTGTTGTTTAGAATGAATGCTTTGCATACAAAACCAATTGAAAGCTAACTTCTTCAAATATACATAAAGTGGAAATTATTTTTGAGTTAATCTTACACAAACTTTGGTTTGCTTCACCATACATTTTGCTCAGAAATCTTCATGAGAAATTTCTAACTCTGAATCAAGAAATTGAAAGCTATAAAAAGTCAGCTAATGATGAGATGCTGAAAAATGAGAAACTCACAGGAATGCTTCAGAAATTACAGATGGATTTAGCAAATGTAGAGAAGCAGATCTCAGTGAACAATGATAAGAGGATTCTTATTGAGACACAATTGTCATCAAATATGGCAATGCTTGAAGAAACAGAAAAATCTCTTGAAACAGCTGTCAATGTAAGTTTTCCATGGTAACTCAGTTACATAATGTTTAAGTCATATTTTTGGTAAGCTTCTAATGCTTATTTTGGTAGTGAGTAACTTAAATGAAAAAAAAAAGCCTAAAGTGGCTGATAAGGAAATAGGATTCCTGGGTCAAATCCTAAAGTATATAGACTGTTCTGTTTAATTCCATATAAAATGTATATAGTCATGGTAGAAAGCAGGGTTTTGTTGTATAACACCATGTGAGGATGACATGAATGTTTTTTGCTCTCATCAAAGACAGAACGTAAAAGGAGGATAGGTAACATGTCTGAACGTGTAATCATTTTATGTATATGTTTGTTACTTGTAAGTTGTTGATAACTTTTTCCACACTAATTTGTTTATATAAAAAGCTACTTTAAAACATGATGCACTAAAATAAAAATATTGTGTGGAGTGTTGGAGTTGGGCAGTTCAAATGTAGTCTTAACAGTTGTTGTAATGAGAACTGCTAGTATGTCCTCCTTTCAGTCTTGTAATTTGCTCTCTAAAACACTTTCAGAGATCTTTCATTTATCAAAGAACATAAAAACACTACCTTTTATGGTTTCCAATGTTCTCATATTTTTTGTGACTCATCAAACCTGAGATCTCCTGTTGTTTGTTTGAAAGTGCAAGTCTTAGTAGGTTTTGGTTTGTTGATAGCTCTTAAGTTTCATTCTACAGTATTGTATATCAGTTTAATCATATCAGGAGATAGATCTTGTGGCACAATACTTTTCATGTAAACATTTGCAGTCCATTCACCAAACATTCAAAGAATCATATTGTCATCCACTCTTTTTTCATTTCCTTCACATGTATGTTTAAATATAAATAAATATTAAAACAACATTGAAAATTCCTGAATGGAATAATATGTAAAATAAGGGAAATCATTGAATTGCAGACAGGCACAATGAAAAAACTGTTTCATATCATTATTTAATAATTATTTTATGTGTAGCAGTCTTTTCATTCTGCCTATCTGGAGCTCAACGTGTCATCTATCCTTTTCCTAATATTGTTTATATTCCAACCTTGAGTCTTCATTGTTTAAAATAAGGGAGAGTCAACCACTCGTCTATAGCTGATTGATGCGTGGCACATAAAAACATGCAGCAGAAAACTATTTGTACTAGATTTTCAGCTCTTGCTCTTTCTCTAATAGAAGTACACACATTCACACACACAACCACACACACTCCCATGGTCACAGGAGACAGTGCCATATGTTGCCCCACAGTCATAACACAATACATACATGCCACATTAATACAGATGCTCATAAATAAACAGAGACTGGTAACAGGAAACTTGTTAACATAAAATGTTTGCATTTAAAGGTTTCCAAATTCTGCTCAGTTTGACCTATAAAAAATGTGTTGCACTCTGTGAATTTAAGTTTATAAACTATGGGATTATTATATTGTTTCTTATTTGCCATGCCAAGTTTTTGCCTTAGTATTTGTACAATGTCCCCTTCAGTCTGATAGGTAGCGGTATTGTACCTGAAATGAATTTTGGTGTTTTTTTTTTCTGTCATTCATCCTTCATATGTCAAAGTGACATATTTCTTCTTAATTTTTAGCTTCTTATTGTTACATGCTTTTAATTTTCTTAACCAGACACATGGTGTATCCTGCATCCATTTGTTTCTGTGACCTGTTTGGCAAATCACAGTTCTCATTGCAATTTATCTTTGCCTAGGGGGGTGTGAGTGCCCTACAGCACATCATTAAAAGTATTTTCAACTGGATAGCAAGAAGTTTATCACAACATTCTGTTCCAGTTCTATGGTGAAATGCCTTTTAGGATGCTGAACATTTAACAATCCTGTTTTGCTCATTTTTCCTCACTCTAAACAATGCAATGGTGTCATCCATTTACTGCTGGTAATAACTCATTATCACATTAATTTCTGGGTAAGAGCTAAAAAAATTGTTCTTAAAGTTGTTCAGAAAAATTACTGCCAATATTGCTGAGTGGCAGTTGTCCATGGCCAGGCATACAATTCACACAAAATATTTGCCACTAAAAATGAAACAGTTGAAAGCTAATGCAAAATTCAGCAAATATAAACGTGCAAAAATTTCACACTTACTCCTTGACAGGTTACTTACCATTTATTCTTAATAGTGTATGAGGCAGACTATTATTTAGAGATTCACAGTGTATAACAAGGCCAGCAAACACAATTTTTACATTATACATATGCTAGAACCTTTGTCTATGTTGACTCCCACTTATGGGATAAGGCTGTGCCCGAGGGTTCATTAACTGCTTCCCTATCTTCTCAAAGAACCCACATAGACTCATTACCATTATGGAGTGCTACTTGTGTTCTTGTTTCTGGCATTCTAGGATTCATTCTAAATAATAATTTAAATTTATGACATGGGGTAAGTAAAAGTTTCACTGCTTCTTAATTTAGCATTTAAATCAACTAAGAATTTATTTGTCAAGTACTTTTTAATTTCTGTATGCTGAAAGAACTGCATAGTTGTGCTTATGTAACTCATTTCGTCAATGTCAATAATTGTGTTTCCTTACTCCATTTTAATCTCAGTTGCCTCATTAGTATAAAATTTTGAATTAATTTCGTTTGTCTATCTTAAAGTGTGCATGCTTACACTCTCTTTTGCCTTGTGTTCAATAGCTTGTTTGTTACTTGTAAGTTATTGATAACTTTTTCCACACTAATTTGTTTATATAAAAAGCTACTTTAAAACATGATGCACTAAAATAAAAATATTGTGTGGATTGTTGGAGCTGGGCCGATAAATGTCTTGTGAAATTTGGTCACTTTTGTTTTCCTGCTTGCTACTTCCACATCCAGAATCTTATGTTTGATGTCCTATCTCAGAACATAGTATTTTACTTGTGCTTAAGCCTTTTATTCAATAGTTTTTGTTCATTGATGGCAAAAATAATGTTAAATTAACTGTCATATTAGAATTTATTTATATGTCACACTTTTTCCATTTCCTCCCCTGGATCTGTGTCAGTTTTACAGAAGTTAACTATTTTTTTCAAGTGCACTACAGTTTTGGCATGCTTCTGTCTTCAGCGTGCAAAATTGCAATGATGTTAGCAGATTCCATAACTGTACGAAGGTCATTCAACAATTAAAGAGACAAATAGGTTTGGGGAAAAAACTGTATCTAGAGCAAGTTTGGTACTTTTATGGCTTTAAGGTGACATCACTGGAATGAGCCCTGATCAGCTGAAGTATCAACATTATTTTGTTTATAATCTCAAAAATACATTTCAAGATGGCATGTCTTCTTGAAACATCCACATTAGTTGAACAGTATTCTGTTATTTGTTTTTTTACTCACTGAAGGGTTGAAACCAGTGAATATATACTGTAGAATGTCTAAAGTTTATGGTGAAGGTTGTATGAATTATGCAAATTTTTACAAGTGGGTAGAGCAGTTCAAAAATGGTCGTGACTCAGTGACTGACAAACACTGTTCTGGCTGACAAGTTGCAGTTTCAACTCCCTCATTTGAAATTCGAATTGATGACATTATTCATGCTGACTACCATGTGACTGTGGAAATGATAGTTTATAAGGTTGAAGTTAGTACTGGTATAGTTTATAACATTATCTATAACAAGCTAAAGTACTGCAAAATATGTGCAAGATGGGTCCCAAAAGAGTTGACGCAGCTACACAAGGTAACAAGGTTGAGAGTGTGCACAGAACTAAAGGAACCAAATGAAAGAGAAGATGAACACTTCCTCAACAAAATTTTAACTTGTGATGAAACTTGGGTTCACTATTATGAGCCAGAATCAAAAAGACAAAGCATGGAGTGGGAGCACACCAACTCACTTGTCAAGAAAAAATTCAAAACCCAAACGTCAGCAGGAAAAGTCATCTTGCTGATGGTCCAGTTTTCTGTGATTATCTTGAAGAGCAGCGTACAATAGAATCCAATACTACTCGGATTTGCTTTTAAACAAGGTGAAGCCAGCCATGAGAGAGAGATGTCGTAGATCTCAGAGAAGAGGTGTGATTCTTCAGCAGACAATGCACATCCTCATATTGCTCAACTAACCTTCAACAAAATTGCCTGGGAAGTACTGCCTCATCTCCCTTACAGTCCTGATTTAGCACCTAGTGATTTCCATTTGTTTGATGCACTGAAGCAGGCATCACATGGGAAGCGATTGCAGGGCAACGAGGATGTGAAAAAGTATGTGGGAAATTGGTTCTTGGCAGCCAGAATAAAAAAAACTTGTAGCCCATTGGAACAAGTGCATAAATGTTCAAAGGGATTATGTTGAAAAGTAGAAAAAGTATTGTTTTGTAAAAATAAACACTTTTTTCTCCAGACCAATTTGTCTCTTTAATTATTGAATGCCCTTGTAAATGTAAACTGAATGTTGTTTTGTTAAACTTATCTTTTTCAATGTATCTTGCCCTTATTTTCTGTCTTTCTTACAGTTGTTCCACTTTCTTTTTCACACTTTTTCGAACATAGCACTATTAATAACCTTGACCCTTGCAAACTTTGACGCTACCCCTAATTGTAAAGAGTTCTTATTGAATTCAACATATGAGCTGGCTTTCATAATTTTGAATTTTAGTTTGAAGAATGTTATCACATCCCCCCACAACCTTGTTAGGCACTGTGTTTTTTAAGTGGGTCATACGAGGTGCGACAATAAAGTAATGAGACTGATTTTCTTTGCAAGATGTGGCAACACTGCAGGCTTTCGTAGGCACAATATTTTTTGGCCTTGGTGTATAAGCTGCTCCTAGTCAAAGTGGCATGTTGATGCAACTGCTCGGTCATGAGTTGTGCTGTAATAAGTTAACACGTGTTTGTGTCTCTCGTCATGGAAACGTATAATATTGCACAACTGTATGCCATTTCTTTTTGCATTAAATTAAGTGAAAACGCAACGACAACTTGCGATAAGCTCCAGAAGGCTTTTGGAGAGGAGGTTTTGTCAAGAGCTCAAATTTTTAATTGGCAGTAAAATGTTTAGTGAAGGCAGAACAAATGTTGAAGATGAAGACCGCAGTGGACGACCATCAACCTCACGGACGGATGTCAGCTTGACCATGGTGCGTGAAGTCATATGACCTGATCGAAGATTATCCGTGAAAATGATTGCAGAAGAACTGAACATCAATCGAGAAACGGTTTGTCTAGTGATAACACAAGATCTAGGTATGAGAAAGATTTGTGCATAAATGGTCCCCAAAAATCTGACGTCACAACAGCAAGAAACACGGAAAAATGTGGCAGATGATCTGTTAGAGCAAATGGAAATCAATCCAGAATTGTTGAGCCGTGTTATCACTGGTAATGAAAGTTGGGTTTTTCAGTACGATCCAGAGACAAAACGCCAAAGTTCGCAATGGTGTTCAAAGGGATCACCCAGACCAAAAAAAGCTTGCATGTCAAAGTCAAAAGTGAAATGCATGCTTGTGTGCGTCTTTGATTCCAAGGGAATTGTTCATAAGGAGTGTGTGCCTCCTAGACAAACAGTTAACCAATATTACTACAAAGAAATTTTAGAAAGACTTCGTAAAAGAGTTCTTCATCTCCATGCCAACATTGCTGATAATTGGATTCTACGTCATGATAATGCGCCATCCCATACTGCTCTGTCAGTACAGCAATTTTAACCTCAAAACAAATTTCAGTACTACCACAGCCACCTTATTTACCAGATCTTGCTCCGTGTGACTTTTTTCTATTTCCAAGAGTCAAAACAGCGGTCAAAGAAGTGTGTGCAATCAGAAGGGAAATACTTTGAAGGAGACAACACTAAACTTGACTAAAGTGGTAAGCAACGTTTTTTTTTTTTTTTTCACATCAGTTTCATTACTTTATTTTCGCACCTCATATTTGCCAGGAAGTAGTGATCCACAATCCTTACTTCTAGGGGCTTGTTCTGTAACACTTCCTGCTCCTTTGTTTGGTGGCAACACAGCTTGCATCATAAAAATGTAACTGCATGTTTTTCATATTCAAGTCTGTCTGTTTTCATGTTAATACTGCAGGGCGAATCATACAAATGTTATTTCTTTATTAATTTTGATCCAACATCAACTGATTACAATTTTTTTTGTTACAGTCTTCTGGATAAGTCAGAGCCTTGCTTAGTAGAGTTACATATTACATACATGTTGTTGTGGTCTTCAGCCCTGAGACTGGTTTGATGCAGCTCTCCATGCTACTCTATCCTGTGCAAGCTTCTTCATCTCCCAGTATCTACTGCAACCTACATCCTTCTGAATCTGCTTAGTGTATTCATCTCTTGGTCTCCCTCTACGATTTTTACCCTCCACACTGCCCTCCAATGCTAAATTTGTAATCCCTTGATGCCTCAAAACATGTCCTACCAACCGATCCCTTCTTCTAGTCAAGTTGTGCCACAAACTTCTCTTCTCCCCAATCCTATTCAATACCTCCTCATTAGTTACGTGATCTACCCACCTTATCTTCAGCATTCTTCTGTAGCACCACATTTCGAAAGCTTCTATTCTCTTCTTGTCCAAACTAGTTATCGTCCATGTTTCACTTCCATACATGGCTACACTCCATACAAATACTTTCAGAAACGACTTCCTGACACTTAAATCTATACTCGATGTTAACAAATTCCTCTTCTTGAGAAACGCTTTCCTTGCCATTGCCAGTCTACATTTTATATCCTCTCTACTTCGACCATCATCGGTTATTTTACTCCCTAAATAGCAAAACTCCTTTACTACTTTAAGTGTCTCATTTCGTAATCTAATTCCCTCAGCATCACCCGACTTAATTTGACTACATTCCATTATCCTCGTTTTGCTTTTGTTGATGTTCATCTTATATCCTCCTTTCAAGACACTGTCCATTCCGTTCAACTGCTCTTCCAAGTCCTTTGCTGTCTCTGACAGAATTACAATGTCATCGGCGAACCTCAAAGTTTTTACTTCTTCTCCATGAATTTTAATACCTACTCCGAATTTTTCTTTTGTTTCCTTTACTGCTTGCTCAATATACAGATTGAATAACATCGGGGAGAGACTACAACCCTGTCTTACTCCTTTCCCAACCACTGCTTCCCTTTCATGCCCCTCGACTCTTATAACTGCCATCTGGTTTCTGTACAAACTGTAAATAGCCTTTCGTTCCCTGTATTTTACCCCTGCCACCTTCAGAATTTGAAAGAGAGTATTCCAGTTAACATTGTCAAAAGCTTTCTCTAAGTCTACAAATGCTAGAAACGTAGGTTTGCCTTTTCTTAATCTTTCTTCTAAGATAAGTCGTAAGGTCAGTATTGCCTCACGTGTTCCAACATTTCTACGGAATCCAAACTGATCTTCCCCGAGGTCGGCTTCTACCAGTTTTTCCATTCGTCTGTAAAGAATTCGCGTTAGTATTTTGCAGCTGTGACTTATTAAACTGATAGTTCGGTAATTTTCACATCTGTCAACACCTGCTTTCTTTGGGATTGGAATTATTATATTCTTCTTGAAGTCTGAGGGTATTTCGCCTGTCTCATACATCGTGCTCACCAGATGGTAGAGTTTTGTCATGACTGGCTCTCCCGAGGCCATCAGTAGTTCAAATGGAATGTTGTCTACTCCCGGGGCCTTGTTTCGACTCAGGTCTTTCAGTGCTCTGTCAAACTCTTCACGCAGTATCTTATCTCCCATTTCGTCTTCATCTACATCCTCTTCCATTTCCATAATATTGTCCTCAAGTACATCGCCCTTGTATAAACCCTCTATATACTCCTTCCACCTTTCTGCCTTCCCTTCTTTGCTTAGAACTGGGTTGCCATCTGAGCTCTTGATATTCATACAAGTGGTACTCTTCTCTCCAAAGGTCTCTTTAATTTTCCTGTAGGCAGTATCTATCTTACCCCTAGTGAGACAAGCCTCTACATCCTTTAGTCGCGAGAATGGTGTTAAGTATGTGGACTAGACATAAAAACAATTTGCTGTTGCAATATATAGATTAAAAAAATTTACGTTATTTCCATATATTTACAATTTGTGACATGGTCTAAGATCTGAGATTCATATATTTTTAGAAACTGGGTCTTCCATCACTCGAGTGTACTAAATCTAGAAACTCTTCTATTGAATACATAGGATTGTTTAGGAGCCATAATTTTAATTTCTTTTTTGGTTCTGTAATGGTTATTTTGGAGATATTAGGGTGGAAGCAATTCAGTAATTTTATGCCTGTGTAGTGAGGGCTTGTCTCATAAAGTGTGGTTCTATGAGAGATATTGTGAGGTGTCTCTCTATCTCTAGTGTTGTGATTTTGTATTTCTTCATTAAGTGTTTTGTTGCTGTTTATTGCCATAATGGTTATCTTAAGTACATACAGTTTATGAACAGTTAGTATTTCAAATTCTCTAAATAAATTTCTGCAGGATTCCCTGGCACATTTCTTTCCCACAATTCTAAGTGCCTTCTTCTGTAGGGTAAGTACTCTTTTCGTATTATCTTTACTGCTGGATCCCCGTACCTCTATCCCATAGATTAGATGGGATTCAAATAGTGCAAAATACATTTGCCTCACAGTATTAATGTTACAAGAAGGTGTGAGTTTTACTAGGACATATATGGTAGTAGATAGCGTTTTGCAAATATCATTTTCATGATCAGACCACTTGATGCTGCATCGAGTATCAGGGCAAGAAACTTGGTCGAGTATTCTTTTTTCATAGAATCATCACCAATTAAAATTTTGTTTTAATGAGTTTTTTGCCTCCAAAGATCAAATTCAATATAGACTGATTTATTTGTATTTAATTTTAGTTTGTTTTCATTAAAATACTGCAGAATTATGCTTGCTGAAATATTGGGTTTCACTTCAAGTTGTGAATACCTAGAATTACACCATATTAATGTGGTATCATCTGCATATAAGATAGCTGTAGCAGTCTTTGTTATAGACTGCTCGAGCGTTTGGGATCCCTATCAGGTTGGATTGAGGGAGGACATAGAAGTAATTCAGAGGCGGGCTGCTAGATTTGTTACTGGTAGGTTTGATCATCACACGAGTCTTACGGGAATGCTTCAAGAACTCAGGTGGGAGTCTCTAGAGGAAAGGAAGCGTTCTTTTCGTGAATCGCTACTGAGGAAATTTAGAGAACCAGCTTTTGAGGCTGACTGCAGTACAATTTTACTGCCGCCAACTTACATTTTGCGGGAAGACCACAAAGATAAGATAAGAGAAGTTAGGGCTCGTACAGAGGCATATAGGCAGTCATTTTTCCCTCGTTCTGTTTGGGAGTGGAACAGGGAGAGAAGATGCTAGTTGTGGTATGAGGTACCCTCCGCCGTGCACAGTATGTATGTAGATGTAGATGTAGATGTATCATTATCATAAATACACTCCTGGAAATGGAAAAAAGAACACATTGACACCGGTGTGTCAGACCCACCGTACTTGCTCCGGATACTGCGAGAGGGCTGTACAAGCAATGATCACACGCACGGCACAGCGGACACACCAGGCCGTCGAATGGCGCTAGCTGCACAGCATTTGTGCACCGCCGCCGTCAGTGTCAGCCAGTTTTCCGTGGCATACGGAGCTCCATCGCAGTCTTTAACACTGGTAGCATGCCGCGACAGCGTGGACGTGAACCGTATGTGCAGATGGCGGACTTTGAGCGAGGGCATATAGTGGGCATGCGGGAGGCCGGGTGGACGTACCACCGAATTGCTCAACACGTGGGGCGTGAGGTCTCCACAGTACATCGATGTTGTCGCCAGTGGTCGGCGGAAGGTGCACGTGCCCGTCGTCCTGGGACCAGACCGCAGCGACGCACGGATGCACGCCAAGTCCGTAGGATCCTACGCAGTGCCGTAGGGGACCGCACCGCCACTTCCCAGCAAATTAGGGACACTGTTGCTCCTGGGGTATCGGCGAGGACCATTCGCAACCGTCTCCATGAAGCTGGGCTACGGTCCCGCACACCGTTAGGCCGTCTTCCGCTCACGCCCCAACATCGTGCAGCCCGCCTCCAGTGGTGTCGCGACAGGCGTGAATGGAGGGACGAATGGAGACGTGTCGTCTTCAGCAATGAGAGTCGCTTCTGCCTTGGTGCCAATGATGGTCGTATGCGTGTTTGGCGCCGTGCAGGTGAGCGCCACAATCAGGACTGCATACGACCGAGGCACACAGGGCCAACACCCGGCATCATGGTGTGGGGAGCGATCTCCTACACTGGCCGTACACCACTGGTGATCGTCAAGGGGACACTGAATAGTGCACGGTACATCCAAACCGTCATCAAACCCATCATTCTACCATTCCTAGACCGGCAAGGGAACTTTCTGTTCCAACAGGACAATGCACGTCCGCATGTATCCCGTGCCACCCAACGTGCTCTAGAAGGTGTAAGTCAACTACCCTGGCCAGCAAGATCTCCGGATCTGTCCCCCATTGAGCATGTTTGGGACTGGATGAAGTGTCGTCTCACGTGGTCTGCACGTCCAGCACGAACGCTGGTCCAACTGAGGCGCCAGGTGGAAATGGCATGGCAAGCCGTTCCACAGGACTACATCCAGCATCTCTACGATCGTCTCCATGGGAGAATAGCAGCCTGCATTGCTGCGAAAGGTAGATATACACTGTACTAGTGCCGACATTGTGCATGCTCTGTTGCCTGTGTCTATGTGCCTGTGGTTCTGTCAGTGTGATCATGTGATGTATCTGACCCCAGGAATGTGTCAATAAAGTTTCCCCTTCCTGGGACAATGAATTCACGGTGTTCTTATTTCAATTTCCAGGAGTGTAATATAAAGAACTAGTCCTGATATTGACCCCTGTGGAATACCAAAATTAATGTCAATGGTGTTTGATTTGTATGCTCCCTCTGTAGTGCTAATAGACACAAGCCATTTCCTATTTTTCAAATAGGATCTAATCAGATTATGGGCTGTGCCTCGAATGCCATAGTTCCACAGTTTGTCCAGCAATATGGTAACATCAACACAGTCAAATGCTTTTTGTGAGTCTGGATAGATGCCTCATACATGTTCTTTATTGTCTACTCCTTGAGTGATGTCTTTGATTAAGTTGGATGCTGCTGTGTTCATAACCATGGAATCACCCTAATATGATACCTCATACAACCATTGTTTTGTAAATAGGTGGGACTTTTTACCTGTGGAATACTTAAAAATCAAAATTATGTCCATAGCGTCATTTGGTATTATATTTTTCAACTAATCCAAAGATGTGTGACAGTGCCTGAAACTAGTAGTCTCCAAATAATAAACAGCAATCAACAAACTGAAAATAGTATTTTTATGCAAATGGGGTTTGTAGATCACGTTTTAATAAAAAGTATGTTCAGTTTTTATTTGTGAACAACCAGTCCATGTTTGTCAATCATTCCTAACTGAGCATTGGTAATTTTTTATTGTAAGTTTTAATATCTAAAATAGTATTTGTTTTATCATCAGTGTAATTTTAGATAGGTAAGTGCATGATTACATTTGTGTTTTATGAATTTTAATGAAATTTTTAAACTTTTACACCTTTTAACCACACTTAGCTTCCTGTAACCATACTAAAGATCTCATTTTTGAGCACCCTAAATCCCATCATCACCACAAATGTTTTGAGGGTGAATATCTCTTGGCTGAACTGGAAGGAATACACAGAGATAATAGCAATCTAGAACCTCATCATAAATTTGTGGCTATATGTGTCTTTTCACTGTTTACTGTTATGTTAACACAATCCTTAGCTTTGGAATCAGTGTTTCATGATGAAAAGCACAAAATAAGAGCAATACATAAAATCATCACTGGCCTTCAATGGCAAGAGATCCAGATTAAAATTCTTCAAGGAAAATAAACAAATATATGAAAATAGTATTTCCTATCAAGAAAAAAATTTTTACATCAAAATGATCAAGCAGATTAAAAATACAGCTGAAACCAATGCAATTAAAGAGGAATTCTAAGCACATTTCATAAAAAATTTATATTGTACACATTATATCATTAAAATCCATATGGAAGCCATTTTTGTCTTGTTTTTATTTCAACTCAGTGTTTATTTCTCTATGTTACTTTGACTAACTTGACCTGGTACAAGTAACAGGTAGACTTGTTTCTTTCAACTTCATTTTAATTTGCCATATGAAAGCTACCATTAGTGTTACCTGTCTTTATGTGGCTGCATCTACTGTCATGTAATGAGTAAAGTATTTTTTCAATCTATTTTTATTTGAATATAGTTTAAAAAGAGCTGTTCATTTCATAAAATTGTGTTTCAATGGTTTCATTAGAATTCAGAATAAGTAGGTATAATTTGGTTACTCCTAAGCAGCCAGTTTTGTGACTAACATTATTTCTACCAGTATATCTTTGTTGTGGGGATTGGTTCTCAAGAAGAATATTGTTTTTTATACAAATATTTCAGGAAGGAAAGAAGCACAGCAATGAGATATCTGCCTTGCATCGTGAACTTGAAAAGTTGTTAACAGAGAGAACTCAATTAGAGGACAAAATTTTAGAAGTAATGCAAGAGCAAGTGACCCAGGACAAGTCAGCAAAGTATTTGAATGCATCACTGCGGCAGCTGCATGAAAAGACGAGGAGTCAGGTAACAGATACTACAAAACATTCTTTAAAGTCATCTTTGTAATAATTGCCCACCTGTCACAGAATTACTGACCCAATGTTTGTATTTATTGTTCTTAACCCTTTAAGTGCTGTGGACGAGTTTACTCATCATGCTCCATTGCTTGTCAGGTGCTGAGGACATGTTTAAACAAGGCCCCTGGATTTCCCTTAAGTGCTGTTGATGTGTTTACATGCCCCGTTCCTCTGACCCTCCCACTGCTGTGGAGGAGCCACTTCCATATCTTGGTTAATAAAAAAAATCTAGTATTTATCATAAACTATGTGTCTCTTTGTTTGCTTTCATTTGCAAAATACCTTGTTTTGATATCTTGAATCATTTGTGAAATATGGCAGTTGTTATGACTACAAGATTCCTGATGTACAGGGACAGAAGTGGGCACGCCATGTGCAACCTTCTGCTAGATATAAAAACCAATATGTCAAGAGTGAAATGAGATAGCATTCTGCTCTCAATTTTAAATAAAATTTCAATATGTTATCTACATTTCTTACACAGCAATGGTTGAGATGAAATCAGTCATAAGAAATGTTTATGCAATGTGTTTTTGCCTCCGCAAACTCTACAAAATTTCGTGCAATGGTCTACTTAATTTCATGCAGCACAGTAACGTTTCTGAATAATGAAAAGCAGTTCAGTCCTTTATCAAAAGAAGATATCAGACTGTGAGAAGTGCAAAAGTCAAATTTATCCTCTGAATGGTTTCCTTAAAATCAGATGATAAGTATTGTATAGCAGCTGAAATGCCATCTCTGAGCACAGGTTGCAGTATTAGGTGACCAGTACAATAGCAACAAAGCTGCTCTCATCACAGAATATAGAAAAAAACATCTGTAGCAGTCAAAAGGTTAATTAGGAGAATGAAAATATTTCCCAACTGTCTATTGAAAAATAGTTTTATGCATTCTCTACAAATTTTAGGTAATAGTAGTTTGGAAATGAGAAAAGCTAAACATTAAATATAAGAAATGTTCAGGTGAGGAAATCTAGGAAGAAATTGGAATGTAGAGGAGTGAAGCTTAGGGGTGAGAGGAGACATAATGAAAAGTATAAATAGCAGAAAGATATAAAAAGCATCAAAGAAAAGAGTGTGTGAAGGAAAAAAGGTGGTTAATGTAAATAAAAAAGAATCAGATGAAAGATAAAGATAGTTGTTGATGTAACTAGAAATGGAACAGGTATATGCAGGTGGGTCAAGAGTACAAATGACTGTGAGCACAAATAAATATTTGTTTTCCATGATACACACCTTGTTTTCTCATAAAAGGAAAGCATTAAAATTTCCATTTGATTTTATAAGACCTGTTTCAGAAATGCATTTATACACATCAGTATTGTTCTCCTAAAAGACTGGACTAGGTGACCCACGTTCTGTATGTTCCTTAACTTGTTCTGGCAGAATGTAAATAGCTTTCAGACAAATCTTTTTTCTGGGCTAGACCACACACACACACACACACACACACACACACACACATGTACAACTACATTTTATGAGTTGAGGGGTTGTGTTGAGCCGAGTGGGCGAGAAGAGAAAAGAGATGGGGATGCAAGCTTGGGGGAAGATGGTTGATAGCTGGGAGTAAGGCAGCAGGCTGTATTAGATAGAAATGGAGGAGAGAGGGGCAGCAAGTGCAAGGGATAGAAACGTAACACACGGTTAGTGGGGCCAGTGAGTTCAAGCAGCACATGTACATCATAAGTATTTTTATCATGAATTGATGGTGCAGATTATTCCACTTCAAAAATTAATGTCCATTGGGGTTTTGGATGGCAATTTTCGTTGTTCCAATAGGATTAATAATGTACCAGAAATCTTTGTAACAGAAATCATGTCATGTAAAAGAGATGGCTGTTAACAGATGCATCTTTTGGTGTTTGATAAGCATTTTAATGTGTAATTTCTAAAAGCATGAAGATTATATTAATTGTTTTCAGCCTATATAATGGAACACGTGAGTTCTGCATGCATGATGCACTTATACAAAAACTGCCTTTTGTTGTGGCGACTTCTGCCACCGAATGTATCATGATGACCAAATGTAGTGGGAAGACATCAAATGTAGTGTATGGGTGCTGGGAGGTGCTGTATTAAAACACGGCGAGAACTTTCCAAATGATTTATTTGCTTCCACTACAGTGCTCCATTCACTTCAGTCTACGTCACAGGCCTCGCAATGCTGAGGAAGCACACCAGCAGCCTGTGCAATGCAACACTGTGTCGTGCCGGCCTTGGCCGGCCCGCTGAGTTCCGATGATGTCAGGATGGCTGTGCCAGCAGCCGACTCAGTGCTGCTTGGTGTGAGCTGCGGGTGGCCAGCTGCGTCCTTCTCCATGCTGGCGTGGTTGAGATTGCAGCAACGAACAAACGCCCACTATCCGGCATCCGAATCTGTGGCCCTCACCTCGGGAAGCCTCCGGTGTGTGTCGGGAGATGAGACAACTGCCCGCAGTAGCGAGCCGAAGAGTGGCCCACCGCTGGTTGGCTGCGGACCGTGTGTCAGCCTCAGAGGGTTGAACCAATGACTCGCGATGGACTGGGACACTGGCGCCCCATCTGTTGCTGCGTGTAGCACAGTGGTGTGATACACCCCACTGTCCAGGAGAGCTGCCACACTTGTTGGCCTCAGAGGGTTGAACCAGTGACACGCCGTGGACTGGAATGCTGGTGCCCCATGTGCTCTGCGTGTAGCCAGTGGTGTGACATGCCCCGCCGTCCAGGAGAGCTGTAACACTTCAATGAATCTCGTTAGAAAACGGCAGCTATTTATACTTGGCTGTGCACCTCTGTTTTGACTTCGTAACTGCTGGTATGCATAACTTACTGCAATCCAGCTCACGCCTGGCTGTAACTTGTGCTCCAAATATCGCACAAAATTAACTTTCCCTATCCTAAATGGTGGTGCCACTACATTATTCCCCTCTTCGGAAAGACCTGTTCCCCGGGTTGTCCATTGCTCGATGACATACTTACTTACTATTAGAAAACTTAGACGTGGTCTAGTGCCCCTTAAGACCATGACATAAAACAAAATGTAAAAATTCCTTACTGGACGACCATTGCTCAATCAACCTCTTACCTACTCATCTCACGCCCTTGGTATCCAATCCACTGGGACTTGGACTACCCTCGGATCCCTCTGGGAATTGGCTCTCTGCCTGATCAGAAAGTAAACAACACATAACAAAGTTAAGGCTGTGATGACACTTGGCACAAAGGTGCTCAAAATGATCATTATTTGCCTTTCCCTATACTGAGCAACACGTTGCACAAGCTGTTCGGCTAATATGCACCCCTCTTGCTTTAAATGAACTGGTTTATGGATCTCAACAGACCTGGCTTCAGAGTTTCATTTAACAAGGTCAGATTCTCCTTGGCAAAAACTCTAAAGTGGCTTCTGGCCAGTACAGCTGTGGCTGCGTAACATTCAATTGCGTGACTCCTGAAATTGATGCTGGCAGATGGAGGGTTGGTCCTATTAGTTTACACTTAGTTCCACTGATTAAAATTCCACTCCCCTCAAGCTCTATATGTTTCACTTCTGCAAATACTTCTTGCTCAAAACAACTTGCTACTACTATCAAATTCTCATAGGTGGACAAGATCCAATGCATCGCAACCCGTTCCAAGCTCAATTTTGGCTCCACGATGTCCCTTGGACAATCTATTACTTTCCCCCTGGCGAAAAATAACTGCAACATGCACGTGTCCCATATTTGTAGCTTCACAGATTTTCCTCCAACGTTCACTATTTTTTATCCAAACTCAACACCAATTGTGTGACTACTTTCATCCTTAAATTTACATTATATGCACTGGTGCAATAGCCACGACTTTCCTGACCCAGCACTGTCGATAACTAAAAATTTAAGCAGGAAACTCTGACATTGTTCAACATATATTTGCTATGGCTTTGCCGCAAAATTTACACCGACGTATTTATTTCTCAAGAACTGCATTCGATTTCTCCTCCAACAACACTCCACATACATCAGATGCTACACTTCCCTCTCCAGTGACCTGAGGACAGGTGTCACCATCACCCTTCCTTCATCTTCAAGAGGACTGTTGCCCCTAGCAGGCTCACAATACTCAAAAACGCATATAAAATACAGCCTAATTACTCTACATAAACCCAATGATTCGTAACAAGAAATCAAAAATAACTACAAGTGCTCTACTACTTTCTAGATCGCAAAGCATATGGTACTTCATGCTGTACTCTATCTTCCGGTTTTCTCTGTGCTTAGAACCTCTTTTCACTCTCTCTTTCTTCCTCTTTCCTTCCTGCGACACATCTGGAATCACATCCGGGCAACCCTTAAATGGCTGTAACTGCACATTGTGTACTATCGTTGTTCTCGTTGGCAGCTGAAACTTAACATTAATGGGAGATATGGTTTCAACAACTTGGTATGGCCCTTGATACCTCATGAGGAACTTCTTCGTTTTCCCTTTTTGCGTTTAGGGGATGGACAGCATTACCCATTGCCCAACTCTACACTGCGGTAAACTTCCTTTCCACTTTACTGTATCTTCCTGCCTTTCCAAAGCCTTCATATTTGCCTTTTGTACCCATTTCCAAACATCCCAAATTGTTCTCACGAATTGACGTACAGATTCACCAGTCCTTCCTTTCTGTAGCTTCACTAAATCAAATGGTGATGGCATTTTTCGCCCGTACACTACCTCATAGGGAGACAAGCCGGTATTTGTATGGATTTTGGCATTGTATGCACATACAAATGCTTCAAATACTCGTCCCACTGATGGTGATGAGAATTCACATAAGAACTCAGCATCTTCCCAAATGTTCTGTGTACCCGTTCTGTCCTTCCTTTGGCCTGTGGATGCAACACGCTCATCCTCAACTTCTTCACGTTCAACAATTTACACAATTCCTTCGTTAAATCCGACATGAAGTTGGTCCCTTGTTCAGTAATTATTGTCTCTGGCACACCAAACTTCAAAATCCAGTTATTTACTAACACTTGCGCGACCATTGCTGCCTGTTGATGTGGCATAGCCACCATCTCCACATACTTCGAAAAATGGTCTAATATTGTCAGAATGGATCTGTTCCCTGATGGTGTTTGCCTAAAAGGTCCTAAGACATCAACCCCGAGCAAAGAGAATGGACATGCTGCTTCCGGTAGTCGTCGTACCTGTATCTGTTTCCGACTCAAATCTGCTCTCTGCGCACATGGTATACAATTCTTGACATACTGATCCACATCTCATTTCCTACCTCTCCACCAGTACCTCTCTACCACTCTCATATTCGTCACTCTACACCCTCCATGATCGGATAACATGTGACCATGTGATTCCTGTAAAACCTCATCCCTCAACTTCATTGGCACTACTACCCTTGGCCCTAACTTCATTTCCTTGCACAGAAGACTGTCGTACACATTAAATTGTGGCTGTGTCTGATACAATTTACAATCATTGTCCACGTCCTGTAATTTTTGCCACACTGCTAGGTCATAACCTATGACTTCTGCTTTTGCCACCTTCCTACTTAGTGCATCTGCATTACTGTGCTTCTTCCCAGGCTTGTGCACCACCTCGTGGTCAAATCCACTAAGCCTCACAGCCCATCGAGCGAGTCTAGTGGACAGATCCTTCAACCTCAACAACCACCTCAATGCAGCATGATCTGTCACTACCCAAAATCTTCTCCCATATAAATAACATTTAAAATATGTGATTCCATAGATTACGCTAAGCATCTCCCTCTCTGTTGTTGAGTAATTCCTCTCTGTTGCATTCAACTGCCTAGATGCATAGGCTACAGAATGTTCTTTCCCATCAATTTACTGACTAAGAACACACCCTAATGTTTGATTCGATGCATTGCAGGCTAGTATAAACTCTTTTCAAAATCTGGAAACACAAGAACTGGACTTGATGTTAACACTTCTTTCAGTTTGTCAAACGCTTTCTGACACTCTTCCATCCACTCAAATTTCACACCCTTCCGGAACAATCACGTCAATGGCTGTGCTAAATCTGCAAAACCCTTCACGAACTTTCGATAGAAATTGCAAATTCCGATGAATGACTGCACTTCCTTAACTGTTTTCGGTTTCCAAAAATCCCTTACAACCTGTACCAACCTCAGATCTGTTCGCACTCCATCCTTACTGATAATATGACCGAAATATTTTACTTCTTCTAATGCAAAATGACACTTCTCCAAGCTCAACGTCAAACGAGCTGCTCTTAACCTCATAAAGACTTCCCTTAACCACTGTCTATGTTGCTCCATACTACTTGAAAACACCATAATGTCATCCAAATGGACAAGACACTGCCATGGCTTCAAACCCCTCAAGACACTGTCTAGCAACCTCTGAAACATTGCCGGCGCATTTTTCAAACCGAATGGCATTCTAATGTACTAGTATTGGCCTCCAGGTGTAGAGAAAGCAGTTTTTGGGTGGTCCTCTGGTGCCACCTCTAGCTGATGATAACCACTTGTCAAATCCATCATAGTAAAATACTGGAACTGTCCTAAGTGATCCAAAGTCTCCAGTATGTTTGGAATTCAGTATGTGTCCATTACTGTCTTGTTATTGAGCTATCGGTAGTCACAGCAGAACCTGTATTTCTTAGTTCCATCCATAGATTTTTTAGGCACAACAACAATGTCTGCTCCCAAGCAACTATTACTATGCTCTATAATACCGTCCACAAGCTGCTGATCAATGAAATCCTCCACAATCAGCTGCAAATACCTCGGTATTCTATATGGTTTACAGTAAACAGGTGCTTCATTCGCTGTTGGTATCCTATGTTGAACTAATGGAGTTGCTGGTAACGGCCCTTGTGGAAAAAACAAATCCTTAAATTCCCACAATAATTATTCCATATGCTCTCTTTCTCCTCCTTTCAAATGTTTAATTTTGTCACGCAATGCAATTCTATCACCTACCTCTCAAACACCAGTCTTCATCATCTGGCACATTCAAATATGCTACTAAAACTCCTTTCCACAAATTCGTATCTACAGTGCTAAAATTATCCATGTTCATGGGAACTACTCGCCCATCATTCCCCTCCTGTACACGTACAACAGTACATTTCAAAAACAACCGAATGGACTCAAAACTTCATTATCCTCCAATAGTTCAATGACACATACTGTACCCACGGGTAGATTCGACCCCACACTTACCTAAAGCGACTTCCCGGTGCCACCAGACACACATTCATGTGAATTAAGCCTTAATGCTAATGTATGTGGTTCAATTAGTTTGTTCATTATGTTGAATGCCCCTCGCGACAACTCTGCATAGACAACAGTTTCCCCTATCAGAAATAACAGTCCACGAAGTTCCACAGTTCATTGCCCAAGGTCAATTTTGGGATGATTTTGATGCAAGAAATCTACTCCTAGGATCATGTCATAGCCCTCGCTTAGCATGATACTACCTCCTTGCACACATTATATCAGACTTTCCCTATGTGAAAGTCAACTGTCACTGACCCCAAAGGCACGACCTCCTTATCCCCCAGTCTACGCAACTTATAACATGGTGGGTCTAACTTCCTTCGTCCCATTATATTCTTAGTAGGCACTGACACTTGCACCCCTGTGTCCAACAAAATCTTAAACTTTTTATTTCCTATGGATCCTACCACTGAACATTCCATCTCTGCATACATATTCGTAGAATTGAAATTAAACGGGAGCTCCCTTAGGTGGGTCTTGGGCCCCCTCTGCTGTTTAACGCTTGTCCACCTCTCCTATCTCCACTTCTCCATCCTCCATGCTGCTGATTTCCACCCCTTCCTCTATTCCTTGGTAACTGGGTACATTGCCTCTGCACATGTCCTGTACGAGCACACTTGAAACATTTCACACCCGCTGCAAACACTGTTTGTCTCTTGCGTACACCTGTTGCCACGTCTGTTTCCTCTATTGAATTGCCAGCTGAATGGCCAAATACAAATCTCTCGGAGCCCCATCTTGCACTTTCCGTGGAATATGCGCCAGTAACCCTGTCAAAAATACATCAAGTGCCCTTCGCTCGGCCTCCTGCAACAGAACACTATTTGCTTCATCGCTCTGACCCAACTCATAAGTATACTCATTAATTTCCCTTATCCTGTCCGCAAATCTGGCAACGGCCTTGTCACAGTGGATACACCGGTTCCTGTGAGATCACCGAAGTTAAGCGCTGTCGGGTGTGGTCAGCACTTGGATGGGTGACCATCCTGGCCGCCTTGCACTGTTGCCATTTTTCGGGGTTCACTCAGCCTCACAATGCCAATTGAGGAGCTACTTGACCGAATAGTAGCGGCTTCAGTCAAGAATACCATCTTACTAGTGGGAGAGCAGTGTGCTGACTCCACGCCCCTCCTATCTGCACCCTCCACCAAGGATGACACAGCGGTCGGATGGTCCTGGTACGCCACTCGTGGCCTGAAGATGGAGTGCTTTTTTTTTTCTCCACCGTCTCCCCCTGTCTCTTTGTCATTGTACTTAACCTCTCCCTAAAGTACTGAGCTCTATTCTGTTTCTTGTATCTTTGTAAAAGCCCTTCCTGTCGTCCTTAAGGCCTCAGAACACCTTACATATGTTTTCGCTGCATCCGTTAATCTAATCTTGGCTATACGTAACAACTGCTCATCAGACCAACCATTCATCACCGCTGAAGTCTCCAAGTCCTCCACAAATGAATGCACATCTCCAGATGCCTGGCCAGAAAACAGAATAATTTAACTTGTGGTGGCTGGATCAATCTCCTGCACCCTACGCAACAACGACTGATCAGATGTGGTTTCCCGCTCACTTCTAGATGTTAATTCACTTCTCAACTGTGTATTGTCCGCTACCAATTGTGCTATCTTTTCCATCAAAATCCGAACCACTTCTGGTTCTGATACACCTCGCATCCTTGACTCTGCCATTGTGTTGCTTTCGTTCCCAGTTAGTCCCAAAACAAAACATTTAAGTACAAGAACAACCTGACTTCCAACAGCTCCCTATCATGATACTCAGTGTCATCATAAACCCGTACAAAAGTAATCAAATGCCATGAAAAATAACATCTTACTGCCCTAAACACACTACCTTTTTCCTGCCAAAATAAATAATATGCATACACAAAACATCTAAAATGTGGCTTGCCAGGAGCCAAGTCCAATACTCTAAAAGAACAATTTTGTCAGCACTCACCACATCTTGTGACTTTACTGCAGGCAGTGGGCTCGAACGTCGTACTGGACAGACGACGTCCGCTATTCTGACACCAAATGTTGTGGCAACTTCTGCCATCGAATATATCAGGATGACAAAATGTAGCAGGAAGACACCAAATGTAGTGGATGGGTGCCAGGAGGTGCCGTATTACAACTCAGTGAGAACTTTCCAACGATTTATTTGCTTCCACTACAGTGCTCCGTTTACTTTGGTCTGGGTCACAGGGCCCTGCAATGCTGAGGAAGCACCACAGTGGCCTGTGCAATGCAACACTGTGTCATGCCGGCCTTGGCCGACCTGCTGAGTTCCGATGATGTCAGGATGGCTGCGCCAGCAGCTGACTCAGCGCTGTTCGGTGTGAGCCACAGGCGGCCAGCTGCATCCTTCTCCCCATTGGTGTGGCTGAGATTGCAGCCACGAACAAGCGCCCACTATCCGGCATCCAAATCTACGGCCCTCACCGTGGGAAGTCTCCGGCGTGTGTCGGGAGCTGAGACGACTGCCTGCGGTAGCGAGCTGAAGAGTGGCTCACCGCTGACTGGCTGCAGACCCTACGTTGGCCTCAGAGGTTTGAACCAATGACCCGCCGTGGACTGGGACAATGGTGCCCCTTCTGTTGCTGCGTGTAGCCCAGTGGTGTGATACGTCCTGCCGTCCAAGAGAGCTGTCGCACTTGAATACCCCGCGTTGGCCTCAGAGGGTTGAACCAGTGCCCCGGCGTGGAATGGAATGCTGGCGCCCCACCCGCTCTGTGTGTAGCCGGTGATGTGACATGCCCCACCATCCAGGAGAGCTGTCACACTTCAATGAATCTCGTTAGAAAAAGGCAGCTACTTACACTTGGCTGTGCACCTCTGTTTTGCCTTCGCAACTGCTGGTATGCGTAACTTACTGCAATCTGGCTCACACCTGGCTGTAACCCGTGCTCCAAATATCGCACAAAACTAACTTTCCCTAACCTAAACGGTTGTGCCGTTACACTTTATAGAACACATGTTGTTTCTTCAAACAGATAACGCATTTCGTATGATAGCACTTTGCCAAAATTAGTTAGCCATTTGAAGAAATAAAGTGCAATCTAGATGGACAATTTTGCATAAATATTTTGATTTTGTTGACCATGGCATTTGCTTTTGAGATTAAGCATACAATCATTTTTGTATGTTGTCTATAATAATGGACATATAATATTCCCGTGAAGAACATCTGAAACTAGTTTCAACACTGGTGGTTCCTTTGCAGTAAGTAGAACACACTGAGTGCTGCCTGCTAGGTAGTCCCGAACTCAGTTACAAATCTGATCCCATGTTTTGTAAGTTAATATCTGCTTCACTAGGTGACATTATGTAACTATACTGAATCTCTTCTGAAAGTCAAGGAACAAAACGTCAACCTGCACACAGGTATTTATTGTATTCTATATTTGATGAATGAACAGAGTGACCTTATTTTGTCAAGATTGGTATTTGCAGAGTTATTCAGTCTTCAGATATCTTCACAATATAGTTGCACAGAAAAGTAGTATTGAAATCAAGATCAAAATTTTGATGCTCTATGGAATGATATACAGGCAAAGCATGTCAGCACAGTATGCAATGGTTGGGTAATGAATATAAACACTTGTGGCCACCAGAACACAAATAAGCAAGGAGCATATTGCCAGAGACTGTGCAATAGAGAGCCTCAGAAACACCTGACCAGCACCAGGAAATCATTGCAAATGGGGCGTAAAGATATTCTATTAATGGAACAGTGCAGAGTAATAAAACCTAAAGATTATGCAAGAACCCCTTTCAGGCTGCAAATCTTGCATACAATTACACCCTGTAGCTCTGAAACTAAACATTAGTCCAGCATAAAACACTGACAGGCTTTAAAAACTCAAGCACATTCAGTTACCTGTACAGGCAATAGTGTCATCAACCACTATATAAAACTCTCCTTCCTTCCACTCAGGGGTCAGAGTATTGCTCATACTGTCTCCATCACTGATAGTGATAGAATGCCAGCTCTGTTAGTTACAAGATGACTGGTTGACATACAAAGAAGTGTTGCCAGCTGCTGCCATTTTGGGGTCTACTTCTGGAGGGGGTGTGTGGGGAGAGGGGGAGGTGGGGGGGGGGTGCAAGCTATTTGATTTGGGAGCAGGGCACCTCATGCCCCACCACTCCTTGGCAGTGTGTGTACTGTCTTACTGACTGTACACTGAGTCTGCCCCTTGGGCTGTCCGCCATGTTACTGTTGGGATTTCTGCATATTCAGCATCATGACAACTGTCATCAGGCTGTATGCTGATTTCTTGAGGGCAAGCCCAAGAAAACTATGATCAACGGGCGCATTGAGGCTTCAGCAAACATCCACAATCACTTGTGGCTGTGGGAACATTTCAGTCACACTCCACCTGGCATGTGGACCTGACCACCAGCAACTCCAGGGATTACAAATTGCATGATGGGCACTGACATGCCACTTAGCACATTCCTGCGCTGCAGATGTAGCCTGGCTGCTACCATGCTGGAGTGAGAAGGAGACTGTAAAACTCTCAGCACTGAATGGATGGTAATTTAATGCTGTCATATTGACACCTTGGGCGTGACACAGGTCCTCACCACCACCTTTCACTCAACCATTCTGAACACTTGTAGTGGATCACATCTAGTAAAACTCCACAGTTTCAGGGTAGAAGTGTTTACATTGGCTGCCATTGGCATAGAGGGACCACACCTGCACATTGGTAGCCATTATTACATCTGTCATTATGTGGCGTGGTGAGTGACCATTTTTGTTGGCCATTTTTCTTTTTTCTTATATTTTGAGGTCATGTTGAGTTGGCAGGACATTCATATAAACTTAAAAGTGACACTGTTTAGGCCACACAAACATGCAGATCCATTACAGTTCTGGTGTAACTGTAGGGAGGAATTATGGTCAGCTAGGTGCCATCATTGTGATTAGTTGGGCATGAATTATCTTCTGCCGGGGCAGTGCTGGTAACTTGTGATATTTTTAGGAGGTTTAGCCATGAAGCACAGAAATGCACTGAGTCCCATGGTGCCATGATATACTGAAAGGATTAGTGTAAGTGTTTTGCTTATTGTAAATGTCGTGTGCCTAGGGCCTCCTGTCGGGTAGACAGTTTGCCGGGTGCAAGTCGTTTGATTTGATGCCACTTTGGCGACTTGTGTGTCGATTGGGATGAAATGATAATGATTAGGACAACACAGCCGGCCACAGTGGCCGAGTGGTTCTAGGCACTTCAGTCCGAAACCATGCGGCTGCTACGGTCACAGGTTCGAATCGTGCCTCGGGCATGGATGAGTGTGATGTCCTTAGGTTAGTTAGGTTTAAGTAGTTCTAAGTTATAGGGTACTGATGACCTCAAATGTTAAGTCCCATAGTGCTCAGAGCCATTTTAGGACAACACAGCACCCAGTCCCAGAGCGGAGAAAATCTCTGACCCAGCCAGGAATCGTAAACAGGCCCTTGGATTGACATTCTGTTGCGCTGACCACTCAGCTCCCGGGCGCGGACTTTTGGTTGTTGATATAGTGTCATTTACTGGGTTCTCATTTGTTCCATAGCATAATTCAGAATGGAGGTTATACAACAACCAGAAACATTTCCTGCAACTTAAAATAAAGCCATTGATATTCTGAAGAGTCAGGTAGCTTCGTTACTTCAGGATGAAGTGGTTTTGTGAATGAACAATGTGCTGTAATTCATCTCTTGTAGCATAGTATCAAACTTGGTGGGACTTTGTCTCTAATGGGGAGAGAGAGCTGTTAGTGAAACAATTTTGCAAGGTGTGCCTGTCATGAAGTGTTGCAACCTAAACTGCATACAATTACACTAAAGGTTAAATTATAACACAGCAGCAGGTACAGGAAAATTGATCTTGGTTAATGTAGCTATGGGCTTAACAAGGAAATCATTGTGCATGGTAGAACTATTGGACTACAATGAGGAATTAGATAAGTTACATTGTGTGGTGCAGAGGAGTGTAGTATGTGCTATGAATATAGAGGGAGATTTATGCTTTCTGTGAGTTTTGACAATTTTGGCATAGATGAGGTTAGTCCACCAAAGGGTGTGATGGTTGTCAATTTGAATGTCTTAGAGAAAGTCTGTACTGACATGTCAAGTAATGACGATAGCCATAAACTACCATTATCATTTCTGTACTATGTGAGATAGTTAAACACTTGTTATCACTGTGCATAAAAATTTTTTGGATGGTACCAAGAAATATAGTTTTTGTTGTGATTATTGCTATCTCAGTGCAAGGAATATCACTGTTGCGTATCCCACCCATAACACTACAGAAACCTTCAACAGTTTGAGTCAATGTAGATACTTCTCAATCATGAATTTCAAGAGTGGCTACCACCAGCTTGAAGTAGTTTGAAGACATGCCAAAAACAGATACCATGGGGCATTACCAGTATCTTAGGGTGTCATTTGGACTGAAGAATGCACTGGCTGCATTCCAGACACACTTGGATGGAGGGCTTTGTGGTTGAAACCTAAAAAATTTCTGGTCTACCTTGGTGACTTAATTGTATTTTCAAAGGATATGTAAGAACATATGAGAGATTGGAACAAGCTTTTAAAAGACTGCAGTCTAACAGTCAGGGTCAATAAGTGACATTTTGCTCAAACAAAAGTAAACTATCTTGGACATGTAATTAGCCAGGAAAAAGTAAGAACTGATCGATAGCTAATATCAGCATGTCATGCCTTTGTTTACCGCAGACTGTGAAACAGGTACAGTCATTTTTAGGCTTCTGTAATTAACAAATTACAAAAAATTTGTGAGGCATTTTGTGTAAATTGCTGAGCCCTTGAATTGTTTATTGAAAAAAGGAATGAAATTCAAATGGTCAGCAGAGTATCAAGCTGCATTTGAGAAATTAAAACAAGCATTTTTATCAAGTCCTGTGTTGGTATTTCATAACTTCAAGCAACAATTCATCCTGTCTTGCAATGCAAGCAGTACTGCAGTTGGTTGTGCTTTGAGTCAAATTGTGGATTATAGTGAAAGTCCAGTGGCTTATGCGTTGGGGCAGTAGAACAAGGCAGAATGTAACTATTCCACAACAGAGAAAGAAATACTGGCTGTTAGTTATGGTAATACCTACTTTGTTATTTATAAAGAAAATGTTTAAGGTACATGCTTCCCGCAAGTGGCTGTTGGGATTAAATGACCCTTCCAATTGGCTGGCAGAGTGAACATTGAAGCTAAGCATGTTTAATTACAAAGTGGTGCATAGACCTGGATAAAAGCACACAAACACAGACACACTAAGCAGGAAAATTGGAGCTCTGCAAGCATTAGGTAAAAGCTTGTGAAAGTGACAGAAAGCACAAGTAGCAGATAAGGACAGTGACAAATGCAGTTGTGAATAACTTTATCAAATAGATATGCAAACCATTGGATCAGGGGAGGAAAATTGCAGGTATCTTCTGTGATCTTACACAAGCATTTGACTCCATGTATTATATCTTGCTTATTTACAAATAAGACAAACATGGGATTAAGGACAATGCTCTGAATAGCCTTACATCATACTTGCACAACAGAAAACAAAAGGTAACAATCACTTCAAATGCAGTGATTTATTATTGTAAATAGAGTACAGTATCACAAGGTGATCCTAAAGGCTCCATTTTGAGGCCCATCACATTCCTTTTCTGTGTAAATGATTTACCCATAAGGGTAAATTCCCCATCAGTTCTGTTTGCGGATGATACTTCTGTGATCACTGAAGATGATGATGAAGAGAAAATTCCAAATTCCATTTTAAGCACTCTGTATACACTAGAAAACTGGTTCCAGTTAAATAGCTTGGGCCGTATGGTACATTTCAAAACCAAACATTTGAAATGTGTGGGATTTAAAATAGAATACAACAATCAACTAATGGAAGAAGTTGTCACAACCAAATTCCTAGGACTAAATGTCAACAAGAACCTATGCTGGAATATATGTATTGACTTTCTGCTGAATAAGCTAACCAGTTTTGCATTTTACATGCAAATAATAGCAAATTCTATTAACATGAGCACACAAAAAATAGCATATCATAGTTATTTTGAATTGGTCATTAAGTATGCTATAATTTTGTGGGGAAATTCAAACAGTGTGTCTTGAATTCTGAAACTGCGGAAGAAAATTATCAGATAAATGTTTACTGCACAGCAAACAGGATCTTGTCACCCATTATTTCGGAAG
The DNA here is from genome assembly GCF_023864275.1 of Schistocerca cancellata. Classification (NCBI taxonomy): domain Eukaryota; kingdom Metazoa; phylum Arthropoda; class Insecta; order Orthoptera; family Acrididae; genus Schistocerca; species Schistocerca cancellata. The sequence goes on from NC_064627.1 coordinate 433,632,229, forward strand.
CTGCAAATCCTGACTGTTCCCTTCATATAGTTTTATGGAATTAAAATCTTCCTACTCAGCAGACAAAAATTATTTGAGGAGTATCATTTTAACCACACATTTATTAACAAGAGAAATAAAAATAATTTTATGTTACCAACACATCAGCTGAAATTATATGCGTGTGCTCCATAGTATATTGGGATGCCAGTATATAACAAGTTAATGGGCAAAAACATATTTGATATGAAGCCAGAAATTTTAAAAACAAGGCTGCAGTAGATTCTGTCAGTAGAAGAATTCATAAAAGATGAATTGATGATTTGAGCAACGGATAATTGTTAGTTTTTTAATTGTATGTAATGTATAACAAAATTGTGTTATTACTGCTATATCTCCCATGATGAAATGCTTGACAAGAAATGATAAAGATACAGGTAAACAAGAACAAGTGTTTTATTATGACCACAGTAGAGAAGTATAATAACAAAGGAAAATTCTTCTCAATAAAAAGTAATACAACTTATCAGACACTAACAGGCACACACCTGGAACACACAGTGAATAAACAAAGTGAGCATTTGGCATAGTTGGCCATTAGGTGCATTCTGTGTCTCTTGTACTTGAATCAAATGATTTAGGTTATGTACATTGTGAGAATAATAAACCAAAATTCACAAAAAATTGGATATTAGCATTTGATATTCCTGATACTGTAATTGCAGGCCAGTTGTGTTGTTTGCTTCATATCTGAAAACTGCACACTAGTCCCTTCCATCCACAAGCAAATGTATGTACCGAGAGGATTCGTTGCACAATTTCTAAAATTTTGAATCATTATGTAAACAGTCAGCATTATTTGAGAGTCATACTTCAATGCATCATCTCTGCGCATAATTCTGAAGTACATATGGGTACAGATCTTTCACAATATGAGGTTGTATGTGGATGCCATTTCTTTTCAAGGTTCAGAAACCTAAATTATGTGCTAATGAAGAATCAATGAAGAAGTTCACGAAATGGGTAAGAGAGGTCTGACAGAAGGTTTAACAGATGAATGTGAAGGCACTCGAATGTCAGGAACACACTGGCCAACATACTGGAAAATTGCCACTGTATCAAATGGCCCAGCAGGTTTTACTGAAGGGCAGAACAGAGAAGTTTCTAAGTATCTGAGACCTTATCATGTGTCAGAGATGACATCACCAATAAATGTGAAGGTGCAGCTTCCAATGAAGACATTTATTATTCATGTCATCTGAGTCAAACCAATCAGTGGAGAATTAGATACTTTGCCACAGATTCCATAACCACAGGTAGTACAGAATTAAGCGTCTATGAGGGCCAAGAAGCCACTAGTTAAGAATGATTGGGATACAAGCAACATGCTGTAGGCACTAAGACCTCATAATTGGTAAACAGTATTTAGTTTCTTTTGCATTGAAATGTCTTTTTGTCTTGTTCTTTCTCGGACATTGGGGTTTATACTATTGTGTTTTGAGGGTTTGTTTCTTGTTTTGTACTAGGCAGGTTAGGAGTTGGCAATGTTATGTTGTTTGGTAGTGTTTTTCTTAGGCACTCACATTTTTTGAATGTGGGAAAGGAAGTGATGAGAAATTCCTTTCTCTCAGGTGGTGTACCAACATGGGCAGCTAGGAAGAATTTGGTAATATTGCTGATCACACACCACATCCAGAGGGGAGTAATGGGTATTTGTTCAAACCAGTGAAGAGCTAAAAGTCTTGGAAAACAGGGAAAATTATGCTCTAATTTTCGTGGAAGAGCTGTGGTGTTGTAAGCAAGACAATATCATGGTCTGTTCAACTAGGATGGTCCAGAATGACATGCAAGCATGTGACACGCAGTTGTTCCTGGGGAAATCTGAAGCCACAGAGTGTCAGAGGGAAGAACTGCTGGCTGGGGTGGCCGTGCGGTTCTAGGCGCTACAGTCTGGAACCGCGCGACCACTTCAGTCGCAGGTTCGAATCCTGCCTCGGGCATGGATGTGTGTGATGTCCTTAGGTTAGTTAGGTTTAAGTAGTTCTACGTTCTAGAGGGCTGATGACCTCAGAAGTTAAGTCCAATAGTGCTCAGAGCCATTTGAACCATTTTTTAGGGAAGAACTAACCCCTATCCACATTTTCAGAGAATGGGCAGACATTGGATTTATTCGGTATTCATTCCAGATGTTATAATTCTGAATTATAATGGTAAGGGGAAGTTGCAGAGTATTACTAAGATGAAAGTAAGGGACAGTGGCATCAAAACAAATTGTATGGTTTATGAGATAGCCAGAACACCTCTCTGCGTTCCAGCCATGATTGCAGGTACAACAATGACTAAATTAAGCCAACCCTTGCTGTTTTGGCCATAGAAGCTGTTGGAGATACTACCAGTTCAGAACCCGACATTTTTGAATGATATCTTAAATCCAGATATCACTCATTAGATAAATTTATGGCATCACAGAAGGGCCGCATTTCCACAAATGAGACATTGCAATGCAGTACTGAGAGAAGCAGAGTAACCATGTTATGAGTATGATCTTTACAGCTACCGTACTGTAACAATTCTCATGACCATTCATGTAATTTCTATTTTTGCAAGCGAAAGACTGAATGACTCTTGCATCATTTACCTGTTGCCTGGTTTAGTAATTTGACAGGAAATAATACTGAGTAAGTCAATTCATGGATCTATACATTAGTAAATAAAGGATAAAAAGTCATCTGGGAATTTGTGTAATAGATTAAGGAATTTCATGTAATGGATTATGCTTTGTGGAATTAGCTTTAGTTAGAGGCAAAAAGAGATCCCATTTAATAAAAAATGGGGGAATGTTGCACAGCAAAATAATACTACAGTGAAGAATAAAATTTTTGAACTGTTTCGAATGACATCCAGGCATAGCATGCCTGCCTGGAATGCAGTGATTTCGTAATGAGTATAACACTCAGGGGTGCCGAATCACAAAGAAGCAAGGGACACATTGCCACTGACTGTGCAAGAAAGCTTCAGGAACATCTTGATATGGGGGAGGGGGGGCTTCAAGTCTGCAAGTTGCTATTCATGCTGATCACAATGATAACTGACTGAAGAGGAGGGCCAGGCAGATCTTCCATGGATGAGAAACTAATCTGTCTAACTGCATGCTGTTTGACTTGGGAACAGGGCACCTTGTGCTGATGCACCACTCAGTGTGCACCAAGAAGGAGACTGAATCACTGTAAAACTGTCAGCAATAAATGGATGTTAATTTAATGCTGTCTCATTAATGCCTTGGGCATGAGACAGGTCCAAACCACTGTCTCTCTAGAACGAGATTTTTCACTCTGCAGCAGAGTGTGTGCTGATATGAAACTTCCTGGCAGATTAAAACTGTGTGCCAGACCGAGACTTGAACTCGGGACCTTTGCCTTTCACGGGCAAGTGCTCTGCCATCTGAGCTACCTAAGCACGAATCACGCTCCGCCCTCACAGCTTTACTTCTGCCATTACCTCGTCTCCTCTGTTTGACTGTCCTGAACCGTTGTTGGGGGTGACATCCAGTGAACCCCTACACTATATTAGCATAAAACATGTTCAATAATTCTCTAACTGTTTGATATAGGTTGTAGAAGCTAATGATTAAATGTGCCTGTCAAAGGAACTTTCTTGGCAATAGGAGTGACATGAGTCATATATTCCAGTGTGTCATATACAACTTGAAGCTTTTTTTCTTTTTTTGAAGGTATCTTCACATCATATCCTTTGATAATCATCTTGTTCATCATGTGTAACAGTCCTTTTAAACCTTATTTCTTTCTTTCAACCATAAGGTTGATGTCATGTGCGAATGAAATGTTGTATCTTTTTTCTGCAGTACTTTTATTCCTACTGTAAAATTTTGCTTCACTGTCTCCATTAGATCTTCCACACACAAATTAACTGAAGAGATGATACAGCTTAATCCACCTATTGTTGATGGTATTATCTAATGTATGATTATTCTTGGTAGTTCACTAAAAATAGCAGAAAATGAGTATTCCTTCTCAAGTTCCTGTGCTATTTGTGAAGCTCAGCTAATTGGTGCCATACAGTTCTTCATTTTTTCTTTCTGTTTTTCCAAATAAATAGTTTAAGAGTCTCAGATGTTAAAGTGACTGACAGTTTTTATACTTATATACAAAAGTGTGTATTTGTGGAAATGTGGAGGAATGTCAATTATTTTCTATGCTTCAGACAGCAGAATTAAAAAAAAAAAAAATCCTCCTTACTGATCCTCCATTGACTGTCATTGTTCGAATATCTGCTGCCGCATCAGGGCCTGAATATCTCAGTACACTATTTAATTTAGGATGCATCACAGGGTCTTCTATTTCTTTTGCATTAACTTCCTTCTTTTTGCCTTTCGCTCTGCTGGAAGTTTCTCTTTTTTGTACAGGATTTAGACATATTTGATATCTGTTTGTGGTTAGTTTCCCATGTGCAACTGTAATTTGTTTGTGTCAAAGTGTGTTCTATATGAAAACAATGTACATGTTGTCATTGTATTTTCGATTGCAAGATGGTTGATATTGATTGAGGTTTGGAGGGGAAAAAAAAGGAATGCTCATTCCTGCACAACTATTTGTCATTGTGTATTAGAGCATAACTCTTTTTTGAGACTGAACTGTGTCTTTATGCTGTGAAAAGTTTTATATTATTTATTTATTTGTTTATTTATTTATTTCATGTTCTGTAGATCCTGGAAGTGAATGAATCGCAAGGATATGGAATGTGTCAAATTGTACATAGTTTGATCAGCTCTGTGGCAGTTTGTGAGTAGTTTGTTGCAGATGTAGATTTTCATTCTCGTAGAAATTTTCATTTTAGGTACATTTCCAATAGGTCATAAATGCAATATGTTTTAATGACATGGGGTGAGTCAGTTTATAGGTTATTAACTTAGTTTTTATTTAAATGCTGGCAAAATGCTGTGTTTCATTGTAACATAAATTTTATCAGCTGTCTTCACCCTATTGTTTCTAGTCCCATGTCATATATTGTTTGTTATATTTCTTGCCTCCCCAGTTGCTGGTATTTGTTTTATTTATGGCCTCCACTCTGTTTCACTTCTCTTTCCTAACAAGTTTATTTACTTGCTTTTTGTAATCTTTTTTCCCTGTTCTTCTTTCACAGAATTGTCTCTTTCATATAATTCTATAGTTTGGTAATTGATTCATTTGCTTCTTTTCTCACACCATAGTAACCTTCTTATGTATATACTGTCTACCTCTACCCAGAATTAATCTTCTTTGTTGAAGCAATTGAATTTCCTGACTTTAGAATGTCCCCTGTTGTAGTTTATTTTATTGTTTATTAACATGTTGCCTGCATCAAATTAGTGCTTATAAATATTAAAATTCAGTGCTCTGCATATTACTATATTAAAACATGCAGTCACAGTCAATTACATATTCAGCAGTAAGCATAGTGGATAATCTGAAAATCAAACACAGTGCTCTAACTGAAGGTTGTAGTGAAGATGACATGGCATTTCTTTCCTCAGATCCGTTACAAAGTGTTAAATGTTTATCTGTATCATACAGATTGATAATAGGTATCATAATTATATCACAAGTATTACTTATGACTGTGTCACAATGACTTGCTTCCTATTTTCCACCTTTTTCTATTCAGCCAGTCTCCATCTTAGAGACCTCTGACTGTCATTCTCTCATAGATGTCTTTCTTCCATTTCGTACTAGTATCCTTTCTTCTTTCTCCCGTGTGGAGTACATTAGCATATTTGTTGTGGACTGCTGTTGTTATTCATGCTTTCTGGAGACTGAGTCACAATAGCTGTTTTCTTTCAGTTGCATCAATTATTTTCTTGCTGGTTCCCACAATTTCCCTATATCATGTTATTGTTTACATGGATCAATTCAAAATACTACAATTTCTTGTACAAAAGTCCATTCCCAGTGCCAGTTGCCTTTCTCTCTTCTTCTTATTCAGCTCCCATGCCTCTGCACCATATGTAGCAATACTCTCAACAATTTTACTGCACTTTTCCTTTGTCCTATTTTGTTATTTGTATCAACTGTGCATCTGCTAGTGGATGACAGTGATACTTCCAAATATCTGAAAGCATACAACTTTTGATTTTTGAAATTCTCTACTTAAACACTACTAGTGCTGCTTGGATAGAAATTGCTATATAGCTTTTACATATGTGTGTAATATCCCCACACCTATCACAATCTGTTTTTGAAATGTTTTCACAGACTTTTTGAGGGACCACAGAGACTTAGTGAGTCATTTTGCCTTTAGCTGTTTGTTTCTACATGAGGTTCTGTAAATAAATATGTCATCTAAGCATGAAAGCAATTATTTTCGAGGGTCTTTTGGGAATGTTTCTCTTCATAAGCATTACAAAAACTACTTCATTGAATATATCATACCAAAACGAAAAATATCACACATGTTCTAACATTGTATGCAGGAGGTTTCCATAAGAGCATGTAAAAATTAAACAGGAGATAGAGGATGCTCCACTGAAAAATATGAGATAGGCGACCTGGGGTCAGAGGAACCATGTGAAGGAAGTAATAGGAATAAAATCACATTACTGTGTAGTTTTTTTTAAATTTAAGTCAGTTACAGTTAACTGCAAATACTATCACTGACTCAATGAACACACCATTTGTACTGTATCTTAAATAATGTGCTGAAACTGATGGCCATCAATCTCAATGCTGCAAGCATGACATCGGCAAACAAGATTCTGACACAACCTGTGTTTCAAACCACACCACAGGCAGCTACCATTCTGACAACTAATTCCATCTCTGTATACACTGGGGTCTGATATACAAGTGATTGTAGATATCGCCATAGGAAATAATCAAGGGGATTCAGGTCAGGTAACCTCGTAGGCCATGGAATTGGACCTTCCCTTCCAATCCAGTGACTAGGAAACACAGATTTGAGATGGTTGTGGACATATACACTGAAGTACGGTGGTGCACCATCATGCTGTATCCATATCCTCTCATGAACAGCCAAGGGTACGTTCTCCAACAATTCAGGTAGAACTCTTTGCATGAACCTCAAGTACAGGTGGCCATTCAGATGACCAGCTAGAAGATATGGCCCAATGAGATGGTCGCCTATAATGCTGGCCCAGATATTCAAGCAAAATGTGCTTGATGGTGTGCACCTACTACAGCATGAGGGTTTACCTCATTTCACACATGGCTATTCCTGCTGTTCAAAATATCATGACAGTTGAATGGGGCCTCATCAGTAAACAGTATGATTTGGAAGAAATCTGGTTGATCAATCCATTGTTGGAGCAACCACTGACACAATGTGACCCTTTGGGTCAAAGTCAGTCACAAGCATTGCATGGATTCATTGCTGGTGATATCAGTGTAATTGTTGTTTGTGGATACTCGCCACATGCTAGTATGTGCAATACTCATTTCACATGCAATACAATGAGTACTTGTTGTGAGGTTCACTGCAACACAGTCCAGCATTTCCTCTTCAAAATTGAGTGTGCAAGTGGTCGTCATGTTGCCAGGTCTCTTGTTTCTTCGTTCCAGTAAACACATTGATCAAGAGAAATAAGAACCTGACATGATAGATGATGCCTGTTAGGAAATCATTCCCTGTACAGCCTTTCAGCAGCGGGAGCATTGCAACGTACTTCCCCATACACAAGGTGCATGTCAGTGAGTTCTGCAAAACTGTACCGGTACTGCTCCATTGTATTGTACTGTACATCTCTGAATGGCACTGAGTAATGAGTGGGTATGTTGTTGATTCATAGCATGTCCTGTCATGGGACAATATAAATGCGGTACAACAGAGCCACCGTATGGACAAGTACAACATAACCTGGAGGGACAATGCCTCTCTCATTGCGACACACCAAAATATCTTGGAGTCGAACTCAACCAGCCTCTCATCTTCAAGGATCACTGTTTGGACACAAACACGAAAGTGAGTGCCAGGAGCAACATCATCCGCAAGCCTACATGTAGTTCGGGAGCGCAACCCATGGTTCTCCGTACATCAGTACTAGTATCACATTTCTCCACTGCGGAGTACTCAGTGCCTGTATGGCAAAAATCCACCCTTGCAAACCAAGTAAATATAGCTCTGAATGAGGCAGGACACATTGTAACAGGCTGCCTCCACCCAACTCGTACAAATCAGCTGTACCAATTTATGGGCATAGCCCCTCCTGACATCAGGAGAACAGCTGCAGAAACTGAGAAACAAAAACAAGAAACAGATCCCAGGCATCCAATGTTTGGACACCACCTCCAACCTAAAAGACTTAAATCAAGGACGAGTTTTCTACAAACGACTGTTCCAATCCCTTTACCACATAAAGCTCGACGAGAAGAACTGTGACGAAACTTGGAACCAGGAAGACTGGGGAATAGATCCAGGGAAGAACCTACAGCCAGCTTCAAACTTCCATACATGATCCAAAAAGCCTTGAATAGATTAAGATCGGGTGTATCACGTTGCAAAGTAAACCTGAAGAAATGATGCTATACCAATATAGACAAGCTCCTTGGAAGTAAAGAACTGCAAGATCCACAACATTTACTAGTCTGCAGGAAACTGGTTGAACCTGCACAATACAGGACCTACTAACAGCAAATGACAAGGCCGTTCAAACTGTGATGTACTGGGCTTTGCATGGGATGTAAAGATTGTAATCCCAGACAGAATCATACCAGCTCTTTTGAATGAACTTTGTTTTCTGTGTTTTTGTATTTTACTTTATTTGATCTTCACTTCTCTCACATCCATGTACTGTATTGCTTTATGTTTTATGTTTTATCTTTATTGTAATCTTATAGATTTTGTAAAAGTGATGTCTTGGATATGACAAATAAATAAATAAATGAGCAAGTAAAGTAAACAAAACCTGCATCATGACTTCCTAATAATCAGGCTTGTCCTTCTTGTTTCCTCGCAGGAAATAAAGGATGTACATGTAAATAAACAGCACAATATGTGTACAGTTGTTTGCATGTTAGTTGTAAATAAACTGGAAAACAGCAATGCAAGACAAAGTGGTAGACAAGTTTACTTCCATATCTCCAGCTGTCTTCCCCAACCACAGGTTCTCTACCTCAAATTGTCCAGTAGAGCATTCTCTATGTCCTGTTACATTCTTGCATGCTCTTATAGAAATACACTGTATAGCACATCAAATTATATGTACAGGGTGATTAAAATTAAAGTTAAGCTTTCAAAACACCACTGGTCAGAATGACGTCAAATTTCAACAGAATATTGTTGGAGAAGGGGGAAAACGTGTGGCAGAAGAAAACAAATAGTGTGGAAATTGATCTATAGATGGTGCTGTATGTCTCTCTCTCTGTCTCTCTCTCTCTCTCTCTCTCTCTCTCTCTCTCTCAGGCCCTGTGAACCACGTGCTGCATCAATGATCTGCTTCCACCACCTTCTATCTCTCGCAGTCTCTCTCTACCCTATGAGAATTCCTAATGCTGCAATGTCCTTCTCTTTGTCATCTTTTCACCTTGTACTGGGTCGGCCCAATGATCTTGTTGCCTGGAGAGTTCCTTCAAATGGTTTCTTGGTGATTCTGTTGTTTCCATTCTAGCCACATGTCCAGCCCATTGCAGTCTCTATCTCTCGCAGTCTCTCTCTACCCTATGAGAATTCCTAATGCTGCAATGTCCTTCTCTTTGTCATCTTTTCACCTTGTACTGGGTCGGCCCAATGATCTTGTTGCCTGGAGAGTTCCTTCAAATGGTTTCTTGGTGATTCTATTGTTTCCATTCTAGCCACATGTCCAGCCCATTGCAGTCTCCTACTTTTTAATTTCTGGATGAAAATGGGTTACTTCATTAACTGATAAATTTCATTGTTCTTTCGAATTCTCCATACACCATTCTCCAACACAGATTCCCAGATTTTTCTCATTACTTTTCTTTCGAAAAAATTCAGTTTTTCTCTTTCATTCTTTCTAAGCGTCCAGCTTTCTGAACCGTAAAATCCTACGAAACATCCTTCTTTGCTATCCATTCAAAAATACCCATGTGCATGAGGTACTTCCTGATGACTTGCCGGCAAGAAAGACCTTTGCTTTAGTATTTCTTGCTCATGTGTAAGTGGACAATTATGGGCCATGGAAGGTTTTGTGGACAGACGAAGCCCACTTCCATGTGACAGCATATGTCAGTACAAGGAATTGGTGAATATGGGCAATGGAAAATCCACATGCAAATCAACCAGTACCACTTCATCCTGAAAAGGTCACTATGTGATGCGGGTTTACAGTAGCATTTATCATAGGGCCATATTTTTTCAAAGAGACAGGTGCTTCCGGTCCTGTTACCTATACCATCACTGGTAAGCGCTATGAGTGTTTTTTGCGCAACCACATCATTCTAGCTCTCCAACAGCATGAATGAGATCATTTTTATGCAAGATAATGCACCTTCGCACATTGCAAACCCAGTTAAGCAGCTGCTGAAGTGCCATTTCGGAAATGATAGAATTATCACCCACCGTTTCCCTACAGCTTGGCTGTCACAATGACCTGATCTTAATCCCTGTGACTTCTGGCTGTGGGGCTGTCTGAAAGGTGTTGTGTTCAGTGTTCTGACTGCAAACTTAGCTCCATTGAACGGATACATTGTGCAACACATTCTGAATGTGACCCCGGAAACTCTTCAATCAGTTGTAGAGCATGCAGGTTCTCAATTTCAATTTGTTGCAGAAAACAGTGGACAGCATATTGAACTTGCTTTGCACCAGTCACACGGAAATTAGTAATCTGGTTTGATTTGGATTGATGCTTTTTATGGATTGATACATTTTATGCAATTTTTGGCCTCAGGACAATTAAAAACCAACATAATTGATGCTTTTTATGCAGTTTTTGGCCTCAGGCCAATTAAAAACCGATGTGAGTGATGTTTTTTGTGTGGTTTTTGGCCACAGGACAATTAAAAACCGATTTTCCCCATCTGATGTGATATGACCTTGCCGTGGTGGATGGGCTTACGTAACTAACAGTATCACACCTGTTCACTCATGCACACTGAGTAGTACAGTTGGTTTAGGGTTAAACGTACACCTTAGGCATTGTTGTATGATTCATTTGTCATTTGTAGTCAGCCACTATTAAATTATGATGCTTTCAGTGCCATATATTGCTACATTTTGTAACTATTATTTTTCTTCTGCCATACGTTTTCCCCCTTCTCCAAAAATATTCCATTTGCAATTTGACATCATTCTGACCAATGGTGTTATTTCTACAGTGGTTTGAAAGCTTAACTTTAATTATAATTTCTTGAAGTAATTAACTCTGCAAAATGAGTTTTGGTGTACAAGCAACAAGTAAAGCGTATCGTCAGTCAAGTTGATGAGGCTGTCTTGTTATTGTCCAGCAGTGTGGGATTGTATGGAATTGTACAGAATTTGGAGCCCTCTACTGACCCTGAGAAACTTACATTTGATAAACAGTATTATGAAAAGAAAAGTTGCTACGCACCATATAGCAGAGATGCTGAGACAGATAGGCACAACGAAAAGACTGTCACAAATAAAGCTTTCAGCCAGTAAGGCCTTTGTCAGAAATAGACCACACACACACACACACACACACACACACACACACACACACACACACACACACACGCACACACATACACACACACACACACACAGGCGCAAATGCAACTCACCCATATGGAGACTGCAATCATGTGTGGGTGAGTTGCACTTGCGGGAGTGAGTGAGTGAGTGAGTGGTGTGTGTGTGTGTGTGTGTGTGTGTGTGTGTGGTCTATTTTTGATGAAGGCCTCACTGGCTAAAAGCTTTGTTTGTGACAATCTTTTTGTTGTGCCTATCTGCGAGTCAACATCTCTGCTATATAGTGAGTAGCAACTTTCCTTTTCTTGATATTGTTACATTCCATTCTGGATTTTCCATTGTTTGATTTTTACCTTTGATAAACTTTGTCAGTTATTCATGCTGTATTTTGGCCATCAAATTCATGTGGTGGCATCACAGTTGAAATTTAAGCAGTACCACAAGTGCCGTGGATAGTCATATGTTCTGTGGATTGCTGACATGTAGGGGCTTTTGCACAACAAGTGTCTGTTTGAGTGTCCCCAATGTGCTGCCTCATAAGCAGGCTTACTAATAGGCTCGCTAACTATGAATGTGATATTCTAGTTAACACCTGATCCATAGGTAGAAACTGGGGCATTGACCTTTTTTGTCCCACTCTTCTTTTGCTGCATTCACTAAGATTGCTGAATCTCATGAGCTTACTGCTGTGGCAATGGATGTACTTTCCAAAAATTAAAAAATGGTGATGTTCAGCACGTGAGGTAAATAGCCCCTGGCACGCTGTAGTGTGTGTCAGACAGACTTGCCTTCTGGTGAGCTGCAGTGTGTTGATGCTGTTGATTTGAGTGCAGTGACATCACAGTGCTGCTCACCTTTGCCTTTATTGGGCTTGGTGTGTACGCATCAACTGAAGCTTTGTAATTCCCACTCACAATGTTTTTCAGGTTCTTTGTGTTTCTCTCCTTCAGCACCTCTTTCTCTTCAATGGGCAATATGGTGGTTTTGCCCAATTGTCATTTGGTGCATATTCAACAAGATTACCTGCGTGTAGAGGTCAAGTGTGCAGTTCACTGCAAAATGTGCCACCTGAGTACAGTTTTTGAAAGTTCGTGAGTCACGGGACAGTTTTTGGAGGCTCCAGTGCTTTCCTTAGACTCCGAAGCAGTCAGAAATGCCCTGCAAGCAGTGCCCCAGTGTGTTCTACTGTTATTGGATGTGGATGTAAATGACAGACTCCTTTCTGCCTGCCACCAAAGCCTCCTAGCATTTTATTGGTGCAATTCTGTCCCATCAGAACCCAGTTGGCACCGAGACTCCACTGCTTGTGCATCGAATAAGCTTTCTGTGGCATGACATAACTACTCACAGGTGGCAAAAGAGGCACTGGCTATCATTTATGGCACTAAGGAGTGGTTTTCTTATTCAGCCCTCCCACTAATCTATCAGCTTGGACCACCAACTGGTTGTGGAGTGGTCCACTGCCCAACATGCTAGTGCAAATGCAATGTCATGGTTGTCAGCTAATCCTGATGTGGAGTTAGAGCAATACAAAGCTCTAGTTTCTACCTTGGTCAAGCAGTCATTGTTGGAGTGTCCTTTGACGGTTACCATGACTGCTGAGCTAATGTTCTGGAAAATTATTTCCGCTGTCCAGGCAGGTTGGCCAGAGCTTGTGAGAGGAGATTGAGTTTGTTGTATGTTTTTTTCTGCTGCGGGATTGGCTAAACATTTTCCAGGTGGTCCACATGCATGCCATGGAGGAGCAAGCTGTCATTTGGTCATCCCTCCAGCATTGTGTGCTCACCTACTCCATGCACTGCATGCATCACACTAAAGGCTTTGGTATGGCATCACGTCTACTGACTGGCAATTGATCATGATGTTGGGCAGATCCACTGACTCAGGTGTTTACATGTCGGCAGTGATAGACCTCTCCCAGCAGTTCGTACACTAATTTCAACTATTGTGAACCAGTACTTCACCTCATGTCATGCTCTGTTTTCTGCGTGCTATTGATAATCATCCACATTTGTCAAGTTTGTGTTTATTTTCATGCTTTGTCTCTGTATGGTCTTCGGACTCCCTGCTGCCCTGCTGCCCTGTAGATTGACTCATGTATTGAGTCTCATTCCCTCTCCCGGGGTTCACCTCCCGGTTTGTTGTCGAGCCACCATTGGCTCGTATAGTTTACGTTCATGCCAACAGTGACAGCTGGTGGCATTTTTACACCTTGTATGGATACTATAAATTTTATGAATATTTATTTTTACTGACATAAATACATGTTTATCTTTTCTTTGACTTTTATAACTATGAAAACAATCAGTCTTTCCTTCTCATCCCATATGGTAAGTCTTCCCTGACCTGCAGTTCTGGGTGACTTTCCCAAAATCAACCCCTTTTTCTAGACCTCTTCAGTCCTTTTACTTTGCCCTTCTTTCTTCTGCTTCAATACTTGTGCCTGAAGAAGGAGCCACTGGCTCCGAAAGCTTGCCAATTACAACCGTCTTTTATGTGGGTGTTCTGCTGCCACTTAGTGAGTAGATTTTTTATCCATCAAATTAAATAACTGTCTTTGACTGTGTATCTTTTGCACTGTCCACAGGTTTCAACACTCACCTATATGAATACAATAATTTGATATCATTTTAAGCCCATAATCAGTTTGGTTTTCATTAGACATTGATTTCATGAATTACAGTATCTGATTATGAGATAAAGCAAAATTCTTGAATCACTAACTGAAAGTGTCAGTTATAAAAAATACAAACTATAGCATCAAGAAATATTTGCATATTAATTGCTAGACAAATTCTTTACATTCCTAGCTTTCGGAACAAACATTTGTTCCGAAAGCTAGGAATGTAAATTTTCGGTTCTGTTTTATGTGTATCTATCGGCTGTACTGAGCTGAGGTAAGTACTGGCCAGCCCCTCTATCTCTTTGTTAGTATTTGTTTCACATCTTTATATGAGATTTTCCATTAATCATTTAGACAAATTCTTTGTATCACATATTATTTTATAATCTGGGTAAGAAAGTTACACTTCACAACCTATCACATGTGCTCATTTCATGTAATATTCCTCGTGCGTATATATACTTTGTTCATCGCAAGTATTATTGATGCGAAAGTGCTATAATGAAACAAAGAGAAGGGAAAAGACAACATGGTTATTCAGAGATAACTGTGATCCCATATTACATTTATTAGAATGAGTAGTATGGCAGGGATTCTGATACTATGAGAAAAATGTAAATATAGCTGTCCTTTAAGATATTTTTGAATACAAAAATAATAAAGAATTTGTTACTTTCTTTTTAAGCCTTTGTCGATTTTTATTCACTTGATCTAGCTGGTAATTATTTCTGGGCCACTAAAAATTTTCAAAAAACATATATATTTTAATACAGGAACTTGCTCTAATGGAAACAGAAAATCAACTGACACAAGCAGAACTGGAAGTAGAGCAGCAAAATAGTGAACTTCTACATGGTGTTCAGCTTCTTGAAGAGGCCAATCGTGAGTTGCAACAAGAAGAGGATGAGTGCCAGCATGCAGCCAATAGCCTCACACAGTTCAAATCCAGTATCAGCAAGCGACAGGCAACTGTTGATCTTCTCAACAAGCAACTAGAGGAACTAGTTGCCAAGACTGGGGTAAGTGTGATTAGCATAATTGCACAGTGTTTGAATTAAAGTGACATTTTGTTTCTATTACAACAATTTTTATTAACTTAATTAAGAATTAAGTGTATTTGTATGGAATAGTATTGTATGGATTGCAAGTTTTGGTATTCTGTCAGAGGGTGATATCATGCAAATTATATGTCCAAGGTTAATTGTTCACAATGTTACTGTAATGTGGAGATTATGGAAACACCAATCTCAAGCATCTCTCTAGTAGATAAAATAAATTAACTAATGTGATCTGTCAACTTAGGAGCATATTGTGGGAAACAGTTATCAGGCATTTTTGGGAGGGACACAACAATCCATGCATAGGCAAATGTCTTGATTTTCATTGTTATTGTGAGGGCCAGAAGCAGCATATTACAAGAACAGTTGGATGATGTCATTTAGAATGGTGCAAACAGCACTGCCATTGGTCTGTCAAACACTAGAAGAAAGGTTTATGACATGAAAGGTTACAGTGAGTTATTGGCACTATATGGTCCAGCCTGATGATGGTGAAGTCGTACAGTGAGCTGAAGCTGTTTTATGTGGTTTAGGCATGGGGCATTAGCTGTGGTCAGCTTTAAAATCAACACAAGATCTACATTTTAATGTAACAGATCAAGACTGAAGTATTGTAGGATACAATACATTAGCATAGTATACCACCTGATCCAGTTCAGTTGCATTACTTTTATGTGGTTATATTTTTATATTTTGCTTTGCACTAATTATTTTTAAGGATACTCAGAACTATGTATAGAAATCACTTTAGTTGCACCTACAACAAAATTTTATAAAATACTGTGTACAATTCTTTGGAAAGTAAACTGATGTCTCAGTTCTGAACTTCTCGTACACTGGAAATATGCCTTCATTTACCCTCTGCACAAAAAAGGTGACAAACTGGATTTAAATAACTATCGAGGAATCCACCTTCTTCAAGTTACTTACAAAATTCTGTTAGCATGCCTCCTCTAAGGAGTTCAGAAGCAGCTCAATCACAAAATTGGTGAATACCAAGCAGGCTTAAGCACAGCTTGAAATTCTGTGGAACAAATATTCAATTTAGTACAGATTCCCTCATTCTTCCTTCCTCAAGCTGTTTCAGTCTGAAGGTGAGTAAGTCCCTGGAACTGAAATTCACCATCTGCGTGAATGAAATCCCATTCTTAACATAAATGCATGGATTTTTTTTTAACCATCCTAGTGTAAATCAGTATACCTCCAGTTTCTCTGAGGCCTGGTACACTCCCATCATATAAATACTGTTCCTGGTTCAGTGCATATCCACCTCCTCTCTTCCCAGATGGTGACTGAACATGGCAGTTGCCGCCTTACTGTGTTGCAGGTTTATGTGCAAGAATTTGAGCCACCAGCTTGCCACCACTGTTACTTCTGATGTTCTTGATCATGCTGACAGTAAGGTGTGAGAAGCCTAAAGAGTGTTTTAGCCTCAACTCTTTCATTATTTTTAAGAATTTCTCTCAGACTTCCACCACAAGTGTTTGGCATTCAGATGCAACCTTCCAGTTAACTATCCTCCTCTACTCCTTCAACATTTTCCAATTCTGCACCCATATTTGCTTGAACATGGTCTTAGGAGAAACATTCTTAAGAAGCTTAGGTACCCAGATTTATATCTTCATGGTACACTGCTGTCTTCATCAGCATCTTTGTTCCTCCCATAGAGATATCTTGGATACCATCTCCTTCATCCACTCTATTGTTCCAAACCCATCACAGATAAAAATTAAAATATATTTATCCTGATAGTCTCTTGCCAATTTGCAGATTTTGGGTCTTCCATGATCTTTTCAAAGAGAGTCATCTGCATTAGCTCCTCCTGCTGTGAGTTCTACATCTACATCTACTTGGTTACTCTGCAATTCACACTTAAGTGCCGGGCAGAGGGCTCATCAAACCATTTTCGTACTACTTCTCTACCATTCCACCCTTGAATGGCGCATGGGAAAAAGGAACACCTAAATCTTTCTGTTTGAGCTCTGATTTCTCTTATTTTATTATGATGACCATTTCTCCCTACGTAGGTGGGTGTCAACAAAATATTTTCGCATTTGGAAGAGAAACTTGTTGATTGAAATTTTGTAAATAGAGCCTCTGATTCAGATCCTCCACTCAGCTCTGTACCAAAGTAGGATGACTCCCCCCGGTATGCACATGAAGTACACATTGGCTTTCTTCCCGTCCTCAGCTACCATATCCCTAAGGGGCTCCATCACCCACCTAACATTGGAGCTCCCAATGACAAACAATCCCACCCTCTGTGCTTGTCAGGAACTCTCAGGAAGACCGGCTACTGCTGCAATAAGCAAGGCCATCCTTGCTGGCTCAGAAGAAGTTCTTTCAGCAGTGGGTAGTACCTCAAACCTGTTACGGAGGCATAAGGTATCAGCCTTGCGACCAGCACCAACTTTTGCCTTCCGCCCAGGGATTCGTGACCCCGCCACAGTTCGCCAATCACCATCAAGCAAGTGTCAACTGGCGGGGACATCCGAATCCGAGGGCACTGTGGCATCAGAGATCCCATACGATGCTACAGGTTCCACAGGTGCCAAAGCACTTGCCTCAGGTATCCCAATGTCACCGTGGCCCAGGGCAAAAGCCTGGAGCCTGTCAACCACAGCCAACAAAGCTTCCAGCTGTTCACGGACAGTGGCCAATTCCCCCAGAATCTGTACACAATAGGCGCAGTCCCTCTGCATCCCTAACAATTTTTTTCCTCTCTTTTATCTCACAAGCTGATAAAAACAAACAGATGACTGACGACTATGCGAATTTACATTATACGGGTACTAAAACGCGATGCTACAACTCTCAAATACTATAATACCCCCGAAATTTGTGAATTAAACTATGCAAGTACCCAAAAACATGCAAAGAAATTAAGAATTAAACTGTAAAACAAATAAGTGAGCTAAGAGTGTGACTTGCTGCTGGCTGCTGCTTATCCAATGGCGCCTGGGAGCTCACTGGCTGTGAACACCCAACACTGGCCGTTCAAAACAAAAACAGATGACTGCTAACTATGAAAATTTACACTATTCAGGTACTAAAACGTGATGCTACAACTCTCAAATACTATAATGCCCGAAATTTTTGAATTAAACTATTCAAGTACACAAAAACATGCAAAGAAATTAAGAATTAAACTATAAAACAAATAAGTAAGCTAAGAGTGCGACTTACTGCTGGCTGGTGCTTATCCAACAGTGGCAGGGAGCTCACGGGCTGTGACCAACCGACACTGGCCGTTCAAAACAAAAACAGATGACTGACGACTATGGAAAGTTTTGCTATTCAGGTACTAAAACAAAATGCTACAACTCTCAAATACTATAATATGCCCGAAATTTGTGAATTAAACTATGCAAGTACCCAAAAACACACAAAGAAATTAAGAATTAAACTATAAAACAAATAAGTGAACTAAGAGTACGAGTTGCTGCTGGTTGCTGCTTATCCAACGGTGGCAAGTGGAAATCCCTGTTGGATTACCAACTACATAAAAACTGAGACTGCAGTATTATAGCTCAGTTTCACTGTTTGTTGTCTAAGCCTTTATTGGATCTCGTTATCCTGGAAAGTGAGAGTAACAAACTCTTCTCTCATTTTCTTATTCCATGTCTAGAAGCAGAAGGGATGTATTTATCCCCTTCACTTTGAAGCAGCCTTTCCTTGGAATTCTTGGAGCCAAGACTTTTAATTCCCTCTACTTTTACATAGAAAACCATTCTTTGCCTTCCTTTTCTCTTTGTTCTCTTAGAAGTTCTTCCTCTGAGTCCCAGACATGCTTTGATTTTGATATGGTCGAATTTCTCGGTGTCATTTTTTACTACTTGGACTGATCTGTCCCTCAATCCAGTTCTTGAAAACAACTTCAGTTGGTTCAGCATCCAGGGTTTGGGTTTTGAGGTATCAGTAAGTTTCATATGTAATGTATTTCTCTGTTCTCCATTTTGTTCTCATGAGGACCGAAGATGTATCAGGTCAACACCAGCAGAGCCCCATGCTGGTGTAAGTCCAATTACTCAGGGAGGTTGCCAAGCATTTATGAGGCTGTTCATGACACATCATCCCATGTGTCAAGCATTCTTATTAGGGAATATGCTTATAGAAAATGATTATGGAAAGGCTGGGGGAAGAGATTGGACATTGTGAAAGGTGCTTCATCAGTTTCATCCACTGAGTGCTGTCTGGTTTGGGACACACTGCCAGTAGCTATGCTACAGGCAGTATAGCCCCCAGCTTCACATGAACACAAAAACCTTCCACCTGCATGGTCAGTATATGATAAGCACTGTCCCCACAGAGATTTAAATTTTTAAACTTGGTCAACAATTATATGAAACACTGAAAATCAAATTTTTGTTGACCCTAGAGGCCATTCGATAGGCAACTTACAGCTCAGTCCAGTTGACTGTTTTAGTCATTTAGTAATATAGATATGAAGATATTGTATAATAATCTTGTATCGCCTCCAACTCCGTAATATGGAAATTCTAAGGTGCTGATTTATTTAATAGTTGTTATGTAATTTTGCTAAATTTATGATTTTTGTAGATGATATATATGTCATTCTTGGTGTAGTTGTGAGTGCGTTATGTTCGAGTTAAGTGAATTTGAATGTGGGCAAATTGCTGGTGCTCGTATGGTGGGTGCTTCCATAACCAGGGTAACCAAAGCATTTGGTGTTTCAAGAGGCACCATATTGAAGATTTTTATCACCTACAGGAAAAGCAAACAAACATCATTCACTAAGACACAACGCAGACAAAAGTGTGTGTTGAGAGTTTGTGAGAGACACTCAGTGAAGAAGATTGTGAGGAAAAAGAAGAGGACGACAGCAGAACTGAATGTCACACTTGCGAACACTGTCAGCACCAAAACAGCATGGAGGGAGCTCCATAAGTAGGAAACTGCAGTGTGAGCTGGAGTCCAAGCCCTTTCATCAGTGATGCAAATGCCCATAATAGGAAAACATGGTGCCAAAGCCATAAAACCTGTACTATGGAGCAATGGAAGAAAGTCATTTAGTTGAATGAGTCTTGTATCACACTGTTCCAACTTTGGCTGAGTTGAAGTCTCAGGAGTGAGATAGGGTGGGAGTACAGTGATGATTTGGACTGCCCTATTATGGTTTTCCATTGGCCCGATTGTTATTCTGCATGGTCACATTACTGCCAATGTTTATATGACCATTTTGGCTGATCTGGTCTATCCCATGGGACTATGTTTATTCCCAATGGTTATTCTGAGATCCAAGACCACAGTTTGCATCATCCAGGAGTGGTTTTGTGAGTATGAGGATAAATTAATGCATCTCCCGTGGCCATCACATTAACCAGTTCCAATGGTATTGTGCCTTTGTGATCTACTTTGGAGAGAAGGCTGATTATTCACTGTCCACTTGATTATTGTTACCTGAACTTGCCACTATTTTGCAGTAAAAATGGTAAAATATCCCCTTGAAAGTCATGCAAGTCCTGTATTTACCCATTCTGAGATGAACTGAAGTGGTTTCCTACACCATAATAGGCATGGTAATATGTTGTGGTTTTGGAGTTTCCATATTTTTGCCCAACCGATGTATATGCACAAAGTAGTACTTTATGTGTTGAGGCTAGTGTTTTATCACAGAACAGTAGCAGAGAGGTAAACAGAGCACATCTCAAGTATTTCACTAAAAGGAGAGACACTGTACAAGCATGCTTTTTAGAAATGGTTTTGAAGGATGTAACCACTTGTTCTGTTCATGGTGGTGCACCAGTAAACAAAGCATTGTGCACTTTCTTGGATTCCTACTTTACACTAAGGAGTTCACAGAAAACAAATGGATTCAGAGGATGGCACTCAAAGGTGATGGGTTAGGGCATGCTATGAAGCAACTTCTTCTTCATGAAGATAGCAGTTTAGAGTGCCTGAGAATAATTTAAGAATTTTCAGTCCTGTGGCTGAGTTTCTGTAATACAAAACTAAGCATCAGTGGCATTATGTGTGGATATCAAGTAATAACTGAAATTTAGTTTGGTGGCTCTGTTACAGCTGCAAGGTGGCAATCACATGTCTAATCATAATCACATGTCTAATCATTATTGTGTGTCATTGTGCAATAGCGGCTGGCAGCCAGCCTTACTGCAGCATTAGTTAGTGTAATGTATATCACAACAGCTGTGTGCAGAGATGTGCTTCATAAATATGCAAATACAAAGGTGGGCAGGTGACCAAAAGAAAGATTGCAATATGCAGGTGAAATCTTCAGCAACAATATAATACAAGTACAAGAAATGACAATACAGTGTGTACATCCATGGATAAGATGGACATTTTCCTCTTAGAAGAACAGGCATATTACAGCAAGAAATGATATCTATTATGATACGTAAAAAGTTGCTATGCAGGTGGTGCTGAAATGGGAGCTGCATAGTGTTAGAAGGGTATCTTGATACTGACATAACCGGTCAATTGTGAAGAGAAGAAAAGAGGGGGAGGGGGAAGGGGGGAGGGGGAGTTTTCACGCAGCAGAAATGGGGTCATTTAAAGTATGTGTAAAATGTTCCACTGTGGCAGTGGCTGCTTAGCATCACAGGGAAACATATTGGAATGGAAGAAGTAAGAGATTTAGGTTACTGTAACTCACTGTCACAGGCTGTTAATAGATCTTCCGTGAAACTTCCCTTTTGCATGCACCAACATGGCTGACGGTGGCAATAGTGAGGTGGCTGGCATGCCAAACATGTGCACCCCATCACATTCATCTCTGATGCATGTACCTCCAGGGCAATGGTAAATGCACATAATATTTCCTTGGAAGTAAGGTGAACATAGGAAAAGGAAGAGGAGACATGTAAGTAATTAGGGAACGAATCAACAAGGTTGGATCTGTCGAAGAGTGCACACCTGAAGTTCACAATTTACAATAGTGCAAATGACATAGATTTGCAGAACCAACTGCTGATTTGCACTGCTAGCTGCTTACAGCACAGCCACAATTGAGTGTACACAGCGGGTATAATGTAGGTGAATGGTTGAAAGCAAATCTGAAAGTAAATGTTCTGACTAAACATTATGGTGAAGTTAATGTTCAGAGATGAGAAGCTGATGCCAGTGTAGAGCTGTCACATGGTGTGTCTGTTGTATTGGACAAACCAGTTAAATGATGTACAAGTACACTAAGGCATAATTTACATGGTGTAGTGCCACTAGGTGCCAGTAAGTTATTTCGGGGAGAGCAGGAGTACCAAAAAGCCAAGTATTACAAAAGGAGTTCAGTCTGTGTTGAGCACTGCAGTGAGAGAGATAAATGGGTCTACCTGTGACAGAATTGTCTTATGTAGTACCATATGTGGTTCATGTGTGAAGATGGGTTTGGGAAGGTGTTTTCTAGGAAAGCATAGTGGGAACTATTGTCACAGGACAAAGCTCTGAATGATGTTCCATGGCAAAGCATTCAAGACAATCGGATAGCCAAACAAGATGCTGAGCATAAAAGTTTAATGGAGCTGGACCTTCTATTATTAAAGATGACATGTAAGGAAAATTTTTTAAGAGTGAAAGATTTCTTCAGTGTCATTTTAGTTTGGAAGTGTGTAATGGAGAGTTATGAATTGTGTATTCGTAAACATGGCAAGATGCCTACTAATGAAATATGTGGGCATGGGGCCCTTGAGAGGTGTTGTCAGAATAAGCACCACAAGGAGATACACCAAGGTGACAATAGCCATAGTAAGCAGATGTGAAATATTGTAGTTTGAATGTTGATGAGAAGTATTCCCTATGATTTAAGAGGAAATCAGGCCATGGAACAAGCAATGAACATCTATAAAGAGAACTGCCAAGGGCTCATGATTGACAGGATGTAGTAGTATAAAGACATGATGTGATGTGTGTTCTGGAGTACTAATGGACGAATATGTGTAGTAAGTAAGGTTTGTAACTTAAATTACTGTCTCTGAACCTTGTGGGTTAAGCCTCCAGACATTGTTATAATAGAAACTTTCTCTGTAAATGTGGTATGCTGTACCAGATAGATCCAAAGTGAGACCCATGGAGGCCAGGTCTTCCTGTGGAGGGGGCTAGTGTGGTGCTGCTATCATTTTGTGGGAAAACCTGTGAATTATATAGTAGAGTACAGCAGCAAGGTATCATTATACTGGATGTAGAAACTGAGCAGTGGAATTATTGTCAAACAAGCCAGGCTATTGTGAAATGAACCAGGCTTGGTCTGTGAAACCTGTTGACACAGCAGTAATGCACAGTTCTTGCAGTACTGCAAGCAAGGGGATTTCTCCATCAGTAGGTTTCAGCAGTGTTGCCGAGTACATGACTAGAAGTGGCACATTGGTATAGTAGGTGCAAAGCTATCTTGAACATAAAAGCTGTCCATTTTGTAGCAGTTTCATTCACAGCCCAGCAATTCTATCTGAATGTGAGGGCTATACCAGGTGAGGAGAACACATGGAGCCACCATAAGCAGTCACGAGTTTGGGTCTCTATCATGGTACCAGCTTCCTGCACTGAGTCCACCCTCCAGTTGTAGTTCCACAGTGCAATTGGTTCTGCACATTTTTCCAGTAGCAAGTAGGACTCCTGCCCAGGGGGCAGCATGCTGTACCCAATTCGCAGCATCTGTCTTCACCATCACAGTAAGCGCATCTCCATGTTGTATGCCATTGCCACCAGGACGTTGTCATTCGTCACTGAGATGGATACCACAGCAAGATTCCCGGCCATATTTATGCACCACTGAATCCAGGTGTTTGTGGCATGACTCACACAAAAGGGTTGTGTGCCACACTCTGAGCACAGGCAGCAGCAAAGCTGGGCACACATGATACAGTCAGCTGGCCAGATGCTAGGTGTCATCTCGCTGCTCGCCTTGCTCTCTTCCCATGGAATGTTGCAGTACCAATGTATGAGTGGAAAATAGAGCATTAATTTTGACAGCCACATCTCTCTGGACCTTCATCAACCTGCTATCCTGCCATTCTGGCACTGTAGCCACCCCTCCACCCACGGGATAAAGCTACCTAGCAGCAAGCACTAGCTGGTGAACCTTAGCTTATAGAACTTTCTCTAGTCTCCTGCCTTCAGTATATGAAACTAAGATAGAAAGTGTTCGATAGTGCATTGAGAGGAATGTTTAATACTAATAGGTATATTGAATCATTCAAGACATTTACAGAGTGAATTATTTACAGAATTTTCAGTTTCATCAAAAAGTGAATGAGTGTGATGCAGTTAGGAGTGTTTCTGTTGTATCTTTTATTCCAGAAGAACCTTACTGTCTTTCATGAATAATTTTGTAATAAAAGATAACAGACACATCAAGCACAGTTAGGCTGTAGTTTAATTTTCTATGGGAGCATGGCTGTCTCTTGTGAAAGTCTGATTGCAAATCCTTAGGAACATGATTAGTTCCCTTTAATTTATGAGGGATGAGAGGTTACATGTGGTGTACCATCTCACTACACAGTTTTTGCATGCAGAAAGGAATTGTATTGAACTACGGAAAAGACAATAGGGAATGTACCACATTGGTGAACAGCAATGGTTACTGACATACTGGAGAAGTATAATGTGTGTGGCACAACAAGCACCATTGTCAAGCAGGAAAGGAGATGAATTGCAGTAGTACAAGGCACTGTCATCATGACACATCAGAGGCAGCAACACACAGAGTTTTCCTTCTCCAGCAGAAGAACATCTAAGTATTGCAAAAAGCTTTACTGTCATAGTTCATTACATGTAGCATTGCTGGTGTAAAAATTGTTCAGTAGAAGTGTATTTCATGCATATGTTGTGAATGAATCAATGTATCATGTTCAAAGGTGTGGAAAAAGTAATGAGGCTAAAGTACGAGAAGCCATGGTGGAAAAATGGCTCTGAACACTATCGACTTAACATCTGAGGTCATCAGTCCCCTAGAACTTAGAGCTACTTAAACCTAGCTAACCTAAGGACATCACACACATCCATGCCCAGGGCAGGATTCGAACCTGCGACCGTAGCGGTCGCGCGGTTCCAGACTGAAGCGGCTAGAACCTCTCGGCCACAGAGGCTGGCCCATGGTGGAAAATATCAAGACAGGCTGTGATAGTAATTTTGAGTTATACAAACTGGGAATCTATTTGAAAGAAAAAGGTATATCCAGATTCAGGAATTACAGAAATGTTGGGAACTAGCGCAACAGAATCTTATTTCAAGGATGAGGCAGGAGAAATGACAGTAGTACAGCAATTTCACAACTGTGACAAGAAGATAAAATATAATGAGCACCTACACAGATAAGTACTGGAAATCAAGAGGGTTTGGATATGTAGGTGCTCCTGTCATCATTAATGGGTGAGGTGAAGAGAAGAGCTAAAGTAGAGAAAGAGATAGAGGAAAGCTCAACTAGAATGGAGAAAAAAGATTGGGGAAAACACAGCGAAGATGAGACAAGTAAAAACTCTATAAGCAAAATTTATCACCAAGTGGAAAGAGCAGAACAAGAAATTTGAGGAATGGTTAGGAAAGATTGAAGAAACAAGTCACATGCATGAACTAAGAATGAAGTATGATGTAGCAGTTGCAAAGTGTTGTGCCAATTATTATGGCCAGCTCAGTGCACAGATAATCTCTGTATGAGATGAGGCAAAAACCATAGCAGAAAAGGTTACTGAAATTTGAGAAAGAAGTGAGGCAAAAATTACCAAGATCAACAA